>NW_007249260.1:56573-93591 GCF_000164805.1 Carlito syrichta | reverse complement strand
AAAAAAAAAAAAAAAAAAGTAGACTGGGTTAAAAAAATGTGGTACATATTCACAATGTAACACGACACAGTCATAAAGAAGGACAAAATTATGAACTTCACAGCAACTTGGATGGATTCAGAGTCTGTAATACTCAGTGATCTATCACAGAAACAAAGAACCAAGCACCTTGTGTTCTTACTCACAAGCAGACCCTGAACAACCATCATAATACTATAGTAAAGGAATTGGCAGTAGTGGGAAACTGCTGGGGGGCGGGGGGGGCACACTACATCAACAAGGGTACCTGGTCTCAAACCAGGTGATGTGGAGACCAAAGTGAGGTCCAAACTTTACCTGTACAATGACCACAAATAATGTATAATGTTAGTTGTGTATGTGTGTGTGTGTGTGTGTGTGTGTGTGTGTGCGCGCGCGCGCGTGTGTGTGTTTACATGTTTTTTCTTTCGTGTTGAGGAAGTTCCCTTTTGGTATTACATCATTTGATTTTCATATATTGAACTGCCCTTGCATTCTTAGAATAAATCCCACTTGATCAGTGTATAAACCTTTAATGATTTAGACAAGATTTAGTTTCTTGATGGATTTTGTTTGTTAGTGTTTTGCTGAGGATTTTTCTATCTATATTTATAAAATATATTATCTGTGGTTTTTTTGATGTCTTTGACTGCTACACTTTTTTTGGTATACCATGAGATAAATACTACTTCATATTTTATTCTTCCAGAAATTGCTCCTAGTTGTACCATGGTAAATTTACTCTTAGCTTTGTATAGTATTATAGAAAGATGTTGGGCTGGCATAATTGCTAAAAATTTGACCTTTAAAATCAGTCAGGTCTGGGTTGCACTACCACTAACTTGTTCTAGAAGTCAACCGAGTCTCTTAAATTTACTTGTCTTCAGTTTTTGAATTGGTATATCAAAGGGTTTGCAAATGTGATTCTAATTCTTAAGTTCTGTGAAGACAAGGTCTGTGTCTGTCCTTGTAACCATTACATTTCCTTGATAGATACTTGATACCTGGCATTCTCACAGCATCTAATAACTATTATTTATAATAATTATTATAAGTCAATCAATGAATGATTCTGGATCTAGTCTATTAATCAGAGTATATAGTCAAATGAAATAGGCATTGAAATAGGTAATTGACAGTCTACTGCCTACAAACCCACATGCCATTTTACAGTGATAGTACTTTTATGTATTCTTTGAGTCTTCCTTGAATTTTCACGTTACTCCTAATTTAACTCTGCAAAGAGCTATCATTAACCTCACTTTACAGACGAGTCTACTGAGGCTTTAAACGGGCAAGTGACATGCACAAGTTCAGATGAAGATTAAGTTGTGGAGCAAGGGTCACACAGATGTCTGTACTTTAAGTAATATTTATTTCCTATCTAACACATTCCCTTAATGGTGTTATCTAGTCCAATGAGTTCAAATGGTTACTATATTCTAAAGACTCTGAATTATATCCATGGTCAGTGCCTCCATGTCAAACTTTAGATTCATATCTCTAGCTGGCTATACTGCATCTTCATTTAGATGGTGCTATGAACTGAACTGGGTCCTCCTTGAATTCGTATGGTGAAGTCCTAGCCCCCAACGTGACTGTATTTGGAGATAAGGTCTTTAAGGAGATAATTATGATTAAACAAGTTTATAAGAGTGGCAGTCTAATCTCATAAGACTGGAATCTTTATGAAAAGAGGAAGAATTGCTAGATATTATCCCCTCCCCCACTCCCATCCCCACCCTTACCAATCTCTCAGTCTCTCTTTCTTTCTACAAATGCACAGAGGAAAGGCCAGCTGAGGACACAGCAAGGAAGCAGATGGCTATAAGCCAGGAAGAGGGACCTCACCAGGAACCAACCCTAATGGCACCTTGATCTTCTAGCCTCTAGAACTGCGAGAAAATAAATTTCTGTTGTTTGCCACTCAGCTTTTGATATTTTGTTTTGGTAGCCTGAGTTGGCTAGTACAGATGGCTGATACAAATTTCAGATTTAACACTTTAGAAACTGCAACCTGCTCCTGGCCAGGCCTACTCAAGTAGTAGTCGTCTTAACTGATGGCAGCTCTATTTCTTCAGTTGCTTAGGCTAGAAACTTTGGAGTAGAGGTGATATCAAACTAGGCCCATTCTACTCATTGCACAGTATGCTAATCACTGAGATGATGAATTTTGGAGCAGAGAAAAGGTTTATTTATGAGGCAGCCAAATGAGAAGGTGAGAGAACAGGTCTTAAATCCTTCTCCCCTAAGATGGGGTTTTAGTGATACTTATGGGATAGAGAAGCAAGGCAGTCCAAGGTATGCAGAAATATGGTGAGGGGTAGGGAAAAGTGAGGCATTTGGTGATCTGTCCAAACCTGGTCAAGCTTCATAGGACACACGTTCACAAAATGACATCATTAGCATGATCCAAGGATGGAGATTTTGGCCCTGTAATAACAAAAGGTCACCCTTCAGACATTCATGCAGACCCAGGTGGAGAGTCAGTGGCCTCGTCTGGCTTGATCTGGACAAGAGTCAACCTCTGAAAAACAACTTAAGCAGTCACTATGGTAACCTACATGTCAGAGGTATTATCTGTGGAAGCTAGTGGAAGTTTCATTATATATTGCTTAGCTATATTATTTTTAGCTACATAGGTTTTAAAATAAACTAATAGCCAGCCACTAAAAGCAAGTGAGGCAAGTTAAGATTGGCGGGCCTGATCAGGCAGTCCCTCAGTTTCACATGTTGACCTCTCTCATTTCCAAGTCCTGTTCCTCATGTATAATCCTTCAGCAAATCTTTTTGACTTACTTCTAAAGATATCGAGTTAACAATCAATTTCACAACAAAATAATCGTCCTGTCCCAGTTAGATTTATTGTTTTAAAATGTAAGTCAAGTTACAATCATCTTACTTGAAAATGACTACCTAACTCTGGTAAGAATGGCCATCATTAATAACTTAAAAAACAGCAGATGCTGGAGAGGATGTGGAGAAAAAAGAGCACTTTTACATTGCAGGTGGGAATGCAAACTAGTTCAACCTCTATAGGAAAGAGTGTGGTGATTTCTAAAAGAACTAGAAATTGACCTTCCATTTGATCCGGCAATTCTCCTACTGAGAATATACTCAGAGGAACTAAAATCATTCTACAAAAAAGATACCCGTACACATATGTTTATTGCATCACTGTTCACAATAGCAAAAACATGGAACCAACTGTGCTGTCCATTGACACTTGACTGGATAAAAAAAATGTGGTATATATACACGATGGAATATTATGCAGCCATAAAGAAGGAGAAACATATGGAATTTGCTGCAACTTGGATGGATTTAGAGTCTATAATACTCAGTGATCTATCACAGGAACAATGATCTAAGTACCATATATTCTCACTCATAAGTGGACCCTGCACATTTACCATAATCCTAAAAGAAAGGTATTGTCAGGAATTGGACATTGCGAGGGGAGGGAAGGGGGCACACAACATCAATAAGCATACCTGATCTCAAACCAGGTGAAGTGGGGACCCAAGGGAGGTCCAAATTTTACCTGTTCGGTGACCACTTGCATACTTAATCCTGAATTGTACCCCACATCTTTAAATTTAAAAAAAATGTCTCATTGTCTTCAACCTAAACCTGTAGATACCCTGGGTTGTTATAGTGGTTTCCGAAGCCCTGTGCCTGCTGTGTCTTCACCTCGTCACCTCCATTGCCTCTTGGATGCCACTTCCCACTCCTCCCATCCTCCCTTGACTGCAGGGTAAGTGAGCTATCTATGTTTCTGCTGGTGACTCTGTCCAGAGTGGTTGCCACCTCTCAACTCTGCTTGCTCTCAGGCAAGTGCCTCACATCTGTGCTCCACCTTCACCCCGGGGGCATTTCCCATGGCTGTGATACTTAAATTGTAAAACTCACCCTTTCTCTGTTGCTGCTCTGTTTCTCTCCAGAACACTTTTTACCACCTAAATAAGCATCCTATAAGCGTATTTCCTTATTTTTACATATGTGTCTTGTTCTGTCTGAATATAAGCTCATGAAGTTGATGTCTACTTTATTCCTTCTGCAGCCCCAGTTCCCAGATAATGGGCACATAGGCTCTGCTCAATACACATGTGTTAAAGGAAAATAAATCACTATATAAGAAAGATACCTGTACTTATATATTCACTGCAGCTCTATTCACAATAGTAAAAATCATATAATCAATCTATTTATTTCAGTACTGTTGGAGGATACAAATAGCTTGGTCTAGGCTTCAAGTGTACCCACCATCTCCACTTGTGCATATTGTACCCGATAGGTGATTTTTTTGGTCCCTCCACCCCTTGCCTTCCTCTCCCTTCTGAGTCTCCAGTGACCATTATATGATTCTCTATGTTTTGACATATCCTTAGTTTAGTTCCCACTTATAAGTGGGAACACATGGTATTTGGTTTTCTGTTCCTGAATTAGTTCCCTTAGGATGATGTTCTACAGTTCCACCCAAGCTTCTGCAAAAACATTGTTTCATTCTTTTTGATAGCTGAACAGTACTCCATACAACTAAAAGTAGATCTACCATTTGATCCAGCAATCTCACTACTAGGTATCTACTCACAAGAACAGGGATTGTTATGTAAAAAAAGACACCTCCATCCACACGTTCATTGCAGAACAACTCACAATTACAAAGATGTGGAATCAAACTAAATGCCCATCAACCAATCAGTGGGTAATGAAAATGTGATATATATACTCTGTTTTTCTTTTCAATTTACCTAGAACACTATACAATCATCCTACTACCAAATGTGTGCCATTCACACATTTCCTACACTGCTGCCATCTGCAGAAAAAAAATCATGAGCCTTTGAGAAAGTTGTAATGACCTCTTTAAAAATTTTCCATTTCTGTTTAGAAGTCATTGAGATTTTTTTTTTAAGAGATAGGGTCTTGCTTTGTCACGCAGGTTGGAGTGCCGTGGCACAATCATGGCTTTTCATAACTTTGAACTCCTAGGCTCAAGTGATCCTCCTACCTCAGATTCATGAGTAGCCACTATTCCCAGCTAATTAAAACATTTTTTTTTTTTTAGAGATAGGATCTTGCTATGGAGCCCAGGCTGGTCTTGAACTGTTGGGCTTCAGTAATCCTCCTGCCTCAGCCTCCCAAAGCACTAGGATTGTAGGTATGAGCTATTACATCTGGCTGAGTTATCAAGTATTAAAACTGTGAGATAATATGTTTTAAATTAAGATAGTGTGATTATTTTCTCACAAAAGTCTTCTTCAATTCATTATTTCTTATTCCCATTGAAGCTATTAAGACAATAGGAAAAGGCATTTTGTTAGAACAATGTATTGCATATAATTTCTTTTGGCAAATTTTCATCAATTGAGTGTCTCAGAATTCAAGTTCTTATGGTGCATTGTTGAACAAAGTGATGGTTGTGGCCTCCTATGTCATTTGGACCATAGTAAGTAGGGGAAGATGTCGAGGACTAGTTCAGCTTTTCATCATGTGTTGGTATGTCTGGAATGGTCTCATCACTGTGTGGTCCCATCACCCACCACACACAGTCACATACTACGTGGAGTAGTCAATCTCCACTCAAGGTGGCTGAAACTGAGGTAGATAGAAGAAAGTAAATAAAGAATCAGGTCTCCTGCATTAAGATGCCATGCACACAGAAAATAAATGGTGGGTTCACATCAAGTCCCACAAGCCATAAAATATACAAACACTCCAAATTTGCATTGATCTGAAACCCAGCTGGTTGCTTCTTAAAGCAGATAATCCTCAAGTGAGGAGTAAATAGGGATTTCTATTTTAAGAATAGTGATGAACTCTTAGAAAAGATGGATAGACAAACTAATGACTACTAAGTATGCTTGGTTTTTATTCATACTACAAGTTATTTAAAATATTTCAGGAGAAAACACATGCCAACCCTGGCCCAGTGAGTGATTCTGTAGTACTAGCTATTTGGGAGGCTAAGGCAGGAGAATGGCATGGACCCAGGAGTTCCAGCTATAGCATGAGTAAACTAAAAAATAAAATCCTTAGACACTCCCCTTCCCTAACAACTGAATGAGTGAACCACCTTGAGGTCAAAGGGAAAAACCTTGAAACTGAGTTCCCAGTCATGATGGAATGGGAGGTCAGACAGGTCTCATCAATCCCCTCTCTTGTGGTTCAGACACAACAGCTGACAAGCATTCATGTTAAAATAAAGATTGCAAGATTGACAGGTCAGAATCTGTGGCAATAAGTTTCCAAATTATTATTATTACAGGACCAAAGGCCCTACCAGGCAAGGGTTAAGTCAGGCACTCTACACTTGAAGAATAAATTATGTTCCAGCTGCCACAAGGAGCTTCTTTTCTCTAGCAGCTTAACAAATACTGGCCTTGAGATAAGCAATATTGAAACAATTTGCAGCTCCACCAGACCTGACTAATTGATCCCCTGTTCTACCAGTCATAACTACAGATTTCACTGGACAAGACTGATTTCAGTAACTTTCTCCTGATAAAAGACCACTGGCCACAGACTGTCGATTTACAGAGCCTGAGCACTTGAGTGCCTTCATGCCCTGAAAAGACTTTTGAATGTACAGTGCCTATCTGTGATGTATTTAGACGTTAAGTCTCCATCCCAAAGTAATATGGGTTGTGTGCATGTTTACTCAATATGCACCCATCTGAACCACCTTCATGAATATTTATAGCTCCACCTATAACCTGCTGAATATGCATGCTTAGTCAACTTGATCAATATAAAGCTTCTACCCCAAACCCTCTTTCTTCGAAGTGTCTGTCTCTAGTCTTTGCTGGAGGTTGTGATTTTCAGCCACCAGGATGGCCACCTTGCAGGCTGTAACCTTTTGTAAAAAATAAAGTCTCTTCTTTTCCAAATTGTGTTTTTTTAAGTTAACATATCCTTCAGTTGCACTTGTGAATAGCCAGTGTATTCCAGCTTAGGTAACATAGTGAGACACCTGTTACTGCCCACCCCCCCAAAAAAAGACAAAGAAAGGAAATGGAAGGAAGAAGAATGGAAAGGAAAGGGGAAGGGAAGAAAATGCGTGCCAGTATATTTCCTATGTGAAGTAACTGTGGAATACTGGTGGTCCAAGGAATAGCATTTGGGAAAGTTTAGCTTAAATCTTTTCCCTAGTAGAAGGAACAAGTTGTACAGAAAATTCGAAAATTGATTATTATTTTTTAAATTTTAAATTCAGGGATACATGTGCAGGTTTGTTATATGGATGTACTGTGTGATGGTGAGGTTTGGGCTTCTGTTAAACCTACCACCCAAATAGCGAACATGGTGCCCAATGGGTAGTTTTTCCAACCCTTGTCTCCCTCCCTCCCTTCCTCTTTAAGGAGTTTGCAATGTCTATTGTTCTCATTTTTATGTCCATGTGTACCCAGTGTTCAGCTTCCACTTACAAGTGAGAACATGCAGTATTTGGTTTTCTGTTTCTGTGTTAATTCACTTGGAAAAATGGTGTCTAGCTGTATCCATGTTCCTGTAAAGGACATGATTTCATTCTTTTTTATGACTGAGTAGTATTCCACATGTATGTGTGTGTGTCTGTGTATGTATATATATCTCACATTTTCTTTAGCTAACACACCGTTGATGGCCATCATCTAGATATTTTTCCATGTGTTTGCTATTGTGACTAGTGCTGTGATAAACGTGCAAGTAGTGGTGTCTTTTTGGTAGAATGATTTATGCTCCTTTGGGTATATTCCCAGTAACGGGATTGCTGAGTGAGTGGTAATTCCATTTTTAGTTCTTTGAGAAACCTCTAAACTGCTTTCCACAAGGGCTGAACTAGTTTACATTCCCTCTATCAGTGTATGAGCATTCCCTTTTCTCTGAAACCTCGCCAAGAACTCTTGCATTTTGACTTTTTAAAAAACATTTTCAAGCAAGTTTATTTAGAAAGTAAATGAGAGAGAGAGAGAGAGAGAAAGAGAGAGAGAGAGAGAGAGAAAGATTCACCTCCCCAAGATAGGGGAGGGCCAAGGCTCGCATTTTGATTTTTTAATAATAGCCATTTTGATTGCCGTGAGATGGTATTCAGTGTGGTTTTTATTCGCATTTCTCTGATGATTAGTGATGTGGAGCATTTTTACATATGTTTGTTGGCCTCTTGCATGTCTTCTTTTGAGAAGTGTCTGTCCAGATCATTCAGTTCTTGTAGGCATATTTTGTTCTAGATTCTGAATTTTAAAAAATTTTTATAATCAATTTTTTTATTATGATGTTGTGGGGTACAGTAGTGAGGGCGATCTGGCTGCAACATCTGTCACCCCATTGATCGCCAGGGTTGATTTGGCTGATTCTGCATTTTTTAAAACATTTGTACTTTGAGTGCCCAAACTCATCAAACAGAAGAGTGAATTACTTTCTAGGTTTTTGATTTATGCAAACCTGAAATTTTCGGTATTAATATTAGTATTAGTATTGAGTTGCATTAGAACTGGGAGAAGATAGAGAATTTGAGGGTCTCCTTCTCTGCCTGTAAGCTCAATCCTTCTCCTGCTCACAGATGTGAGCCAACCATTACTCTGAAAGTCACAACTTAAGTGACCAGGAGGTACCTATTTTTTTCTGTCTACTCCCCTCTGCCGGTCATAGAATTAACTTTTTATTTTTCATTTTATCTGTTTGGGATTGTGTGTGGCAAACCAATGAAAATGGTGTGAACTAATTTGCTCTGGCTGCCTTAGCAGAATACCACAGACTGAATGACGTAAAGAACAGAAATTCTACTCTTTCAGAATGCATATTTTTTGACCTTTCATCAGCACACTCATTGTGAGCACTCTCTATAACCTCATGTGAGCTTTTCCCCTCAGCAACCTGCTTGGGGCATTTTTCCCCTGGTGTGTGATTTCTTGCTTATGAGTTCATCAACTCAGCCTGTTTTTCAATGCTCTAATACTCTCATTATTAATTCATTGACACCAAGAATTAGCAACTTTTAAAGCTTCTGTTGTTGATGTAAGATTAGAAGCTACCCTACAGAAATTGGTAAGTTATTGTCAATAACTTACAGCTTCTAGAGAAGCAGATGGTCTGTTAAACTAGATTGTACCATTAATCAGTCAGGGAAACCTTTTCAGTTAGGTCCTGACTACGGGGATAATATCTAAGACCTTCCCCCAAGTTCTTCAGCACTGTTAGCTTTGGCTTTTGTGTCCTTCAGTTTCTGGTCATGTGACATCTGCTGGGCAGCAGCACTAAAGGGAAACACAGCTCTCAGTTGTGATATATTCAGGAAAGTGGTGTGTCATAAATGAATGTTTTCCTTTCACGTTTGCAAATATATTGTGACCACAAAGGTACATTTCACAAGTTCCAGATGAGGATCAATTAGACTAATTAGAAAATTATCTCGCATGAAATAATGATAATGTTAAACAACTAAGCAATCATCATTTTGCCTTTTATCAAATTTGAGGTAAATTCTTTCTCTCATATAATATATATAACAAAATTTTAATTTAGTCAAGCAATGATTTGAAAAACTATGAAGCATAAATATCCAATTTGTTGGAATGTTAGTCTCTTCTAATGGTTAATTCCCGTCTTATTGGTCATTCCTGAAAAATGAAATAATTGAATCAGATTTGAGAGTCTGTTTCTCTACCCTGTGCTTAGGTAAGGAGTTGGTTTGGGGTCCATATTATCTGCCTATGAGCAGGGACTGGCTGCCAACAGATGGAAACTGTTTCACATCCCATGCTTGGTGGGGCTCTGAGCCCTGCAGGAATGACTGAGATCAGATCTCCTGTACCTCTGGTGGGTAATGAACTGCTGGAGCAGGTTTAATGTTTGCATTTAATGTCTAAAATTTAAATTTTAATATCTACAACTTATATTTAATTGTAATATCTACAATATTTCAAAGGAACAAATTTGCCAGTTAATATTAAATATTGTAAACACTACCAACAATGCCAAGCCAAGATTTATTTATAAGAATATTAATTGCAGAATTATTCTAATAGAACAACTGGAAATAACACAAACTGACTGAAAATAATCATTATATGATTATACAATGGGAGTACTTTGCATACACTGGTAATGATGCTAAGAAAATGCATTTAAAAATAGCCATTCTAACAAAAATGAGGTGGTATCTCATTGTTGTTTTGATTTGCATTTCCCTAACAATTAGTGATAGTGAGCATCTTTTCATATACTTGTTGGTCATTATACCTACCTTCTCTGGAGAAATATCTATTCAAGTTATCTGCCTATTTTAAAAAATGAGTTATTTAATTTATTTATTTTAGTTATTGAGTTTCTTAAATTTTTTTTGGAAATTAATACCTTTTTAGATATATGGTTTGCAAATATTTTTTCCCATAGCATAGGTTTTCTTTTCACTCTTAATTGTTATAATATAGTGCCTACAGTTAATAACAAAGTACTGTGTACTTAACAATCTGTTAAGAGCTAGAGCTCATTTTAAGTGTTCTTACCACACAATGCAAAAACAAAAACAAAAACAAAAAACCACTCCTAAATGGACAAAAATTGGAACCAATTCCCCTGAAAACTGGAACTAGAGAAGGATGCCCACTCTCTCCCCTCCTGTTCAACATAGTATTGGAAGTCCTGGCTAGAGCAATCAGAGAAGAGGAGGCAATCAGAGGTATTCAAATAGGAAAACAGGCAGTCAAGTTATCTCTCTATGCAGATGATATGATGGTGTACCTCGAAAACCCAAGAGAATCTGTCAAAGGCCTCCTTACATTGATAAAGGCCTTTGGCAAAGTCTCAGGATACAAAATAAATGTACAAAAGACAATCGCATTTCTCTACACCAATAATAAACAAACAGAAACCCAAATAAAAAACACAATTCCATTCACAATAGCCACAAAAAAAATGAAATACCTTGGCATCTTCCTAACCAGAGACGTGAAAGACCTTTATAATGAAAATTACAAAACACTGCTCAAAGAAATCAAAGCCGACATGAACAAGTGGAAAAATATCCCATGCTCATGGATCGGAAGAATCAACATTGTGAAGATGTCCATCTTACCTAAGGCAATCTACAAATTCAATGCAATACCCATTAAATTACCAACAACATTCTTCTCAGACCTAGAAAAAACAACACAGGAATTCATATGGAAACACAAACGTCCAAGAATAGCCAGAACAATCCTCAGCAAAAAAAACAAAGCAGGTGGTATCACAATACCAGACTTCAAACTTTACTATAAAGCTACAATCATCAAAACAGCTTGGTATTGGTACAGGAACAGGTATATAGATCAATGGAACAGAATTGAGATTCCAGAAGCAAAACCTCAATTCCTCAACCAACTCATCTTCGACAAAGCCCCCACCACCTACCAGTGGGGAGAAGAGAACCTATTCAGTAAATGGTGCTGGGAAAACTGGTTGACCACATGCAGAAGATTGAAACAGGACCCCTATCTATCCCCATGCACAAAGGTTAACTCCAAATGGATCAGAGACCTAAATGTAAAACCTCAAAGCATAAGAACCTTAGAAAAGGAAGGAAATACTCTCATGGAAATCGGAACTGGCATCCAATTCCTGGACAAAACCCGAAACCCACAGGACTTAAGAGAGAAGATAGACAAATGGGACCTTATTAAACTGACAAGCTTCTGCAAAGCCAAAGAAACCATCAAGAGAGCAGGAGACAGCCTACAGACTGGGAAAAAGTCTTTGCCAACTCTAGGTCTGACAAAGGCTTAACATCCTGGATCTACAAGGAACTGAAACGTACTGAAAAGAAGAAAACAAACAACTCCATTATAAAATGGGCAAAAGATATGAACAGACACTTCACAAAAGAAGACATTCGAGAAGCCAACAAACACATGAAGAAATGCTCAACCTCACTAATCATCAGGGAGATGCAAATCAAAACCACACTGAGATACCACCTAACTCCAGTCAGCTGGCAATTATCAACAACTCAAAAAATAACAGCTGCTGGAGAGGGTGTGGTGAAAAGGGAACACTTCTACACTGCTGGTGGGAGTGTAAACTAGTGCAACCTCTGTGGAAGCAGTGTGGCGATTCCTAAAAGCTCTAAAAATTGACCTTCCATATGACCCTGCAATCCCCCTACTGGGAATATACCCTGAAGAACACAAATCACTCTATAAAAAAGATACCTGCACACGTATGTTTATCGCAGCGTTGTTCACAATAGCAAGAACCTGGAAACAACCATGCTGCCCATCAAAAGAGGACTGGATTAAAAAAATGTGGTACATATACACGATGGAATACTACGCAGCCATAAAAAAGAACAAAATCATGAATTTCGCAGCAACCTGGATGGAACTAGAGTCTATAATACTGAGTGACCTCACACAGAAACAAAGATCAGAATATCACATGTTCTCACTCATATAATGGACCTTGAACATCCAATGTAATACTATAAGAAAATGACTGACGGTACTAGGAAACTATGGGGGGGAGGGAGATGGGATTAACAGTAGCAAATATCTGTCTGGGGCTGGGAAAACACCTCTTATCAACAGGGTGTCTGAATGAAACATAATTGTACACCTAACCCTTAACTGTACCCCACAAAACTATAATAAAAATACTGATTAATTATTAAAAAAAAACAAACAAACAAACAAAAAAAAAACAAAAAACCCCAAAAAACAGCTACAGAAAACTGTTGGAAGTGGAGAGGATAAATATATTTATTACCTCAATTGTGGTGATGCTAATACAAATATATGCATGCTCACCAAATTGTATACATTAATTAGATTGTGTTTTTAGTATACCAATTGTACCACGATAAAGCTGGAAAAGAAGAAAAAATGGTATTTGCAAATGTATTTAATGACATGGAAAGACATTTATGTAAAGGATAATCCTAATTTTGGAAAATTTTAAACCATTGGGTACATGTCAATGTTCACAAAGAAAGACTGCAAAAGTATGAATCTAAATGCACAAGAGGGTGCCTTTGGGTAGTAAGATTCTGGGTTTTTAAAATGTTTTTATTTTTTCTTATTTGTACTTTCTGGAGTTTTATGCCAGGTCTATAATAATTTAATAAGCAGAAAAACACATATCATTAAAAGTCTGATACTAATAGTACAAAGTGAGAATAGTTCTTGGTTATCAGGCAAAGTAAAAAGTATTTTGTGTCTTTTTCATACAGAAACTTTTACGTGTTGGTAGGCAGGAAGTCAAGTGAAGAGACCAAACAGAAGGGCAGACAAATAGGGAGTATCAGTGGAAAAGATTCATGTAGAGGTTAGAAATGACTGCATCAGGTGGATGAGCTGGGCATTACGTCTGCAAGGACAAGAGTCTCGCTCTCCTACATGGTACTGAGAGTCAAATGGAGTTGAATGTTGTGCATGTCTGTTGTGCTCAGTCAACAGAGCCACCCTCACAACAGGATACATCACAGTTTACTAAAACTCACTTTCACTTATATCCTCTCCATTCTACAGATGAAGACTGTGTGTCCAGGAGACTCATTGATTCTGAAATTAGCCATCAGTTAGAGTCTTATTCTTCTCCAGATCAGTTTATGCTAGTGTGGGACACGAGAGGAGTTAGAGATGCTGAATGAGTCAGAGACCGTTGTGTTGCCACATCTCTGTTATTCTGCCTGGGACACCAACACGGACCTGCTTAGTTAAGCATTTGAGGATTGATAAGTTTATTTGTGAGTTCTCAGAATAAGAGAAGGGCTTATTTCAGTAGCGCTCACATTTTAGCCGCAACAGAAAGGCTCCACTCCCCAGAGTTTCTGATTCAGCAGATGTGGGGGGCGGGGGCTTGAGAATTTGCATTTCTAGCAAGTTCTCAGTGACACCCCCACTGCTGGTCAGGGACCACAATTGCAGAACACCCGGCTTAACGCCTTGCTACTCACCTGGGAGCTTGCTAGAAAAGTGGAATATTGCCCCAGTTCCATGGAATCAAGGTCTGAATTTTAGCAGAATCCTCACACACATGTGAAAGTTTGAGCAGCAGTGCTTTGTACACAGGTTGTCAAATATGAAGTAAGTAAATCATAAACCTGAAGGGGTGCAGGTAACACTCCTGCTTCCAATATGTTTTGCCTATGGTTATCACTGATAAATAAATAGTACAAAACTTACAAATATTTATAAAGTACTTCAGACCCCTGAGTTCTGCTGCTGGTCAGCAGTCACTTAAAATTCTTCAGTCTTGATTTCCTTGGGGGGGAAAAAGAGTTGAAATAGATGAACATATCTATCCAGCAAACAGATTTCACGTCGGTTGAAAACTGAAAAGAAACGACCACCTTTGGCACACATCCTCAGGCAGGAAACACTGAATAAGCGACTTCACTCTCTTGACAACAACAGCTCAGAGTCAGCTGCTAGCTAATCTCTTACCGCTGTTACTGTGGCCTCGAAATTATCACTAGAAGCAGCTTGTGCTTTGTGGCTCTTCTAGGCGGTGGAGGGGAGGAAGTGGGGACTAGATGGCCGAGTGGGTCTGTCGGATCCTGCATCCTTCCCCATTGCCATGTTGGTCTTTCAGTTGACAACCAGAACAACTGCTTCTTAACCTATCTCAAATAATTTCAGTAACCTTCTGTTCTTATACATTTTTTCTTTCTTTTCTCATCTTTTCTAGAAATTTCAGATCTCTAAAAAAAAAACATTGATATTTGATTTGGTTATCACGGCCAGAGTCATAAAGAGAACTTTTATTTCTAGCTTAGTTTTTTTCTTTTCTCCCTCTCTCTCTTTTTTTTTTTTTTTTTTTTTGAGTTGGGGGTCTCACTCTGTTGCCAGGCTGGATTGCAGTGGTATAGTCACAGCTCACCACAGCCTCGACCTCCTGGGCTTGGCCATCCTTTCTTCTCAGCCTCCAAAATAGCTGGGACTACAGGTGTGCACCATCACACTTGACTAATTTCTTTTTTTTTTTTTTTTTTAATAGAAATGAGGTCTTGCTATGTTGCCCAGGCTGGTCTTGAACTTCTGGGCTCAAGCAATTCTCGACTTGGCCTTCGAGCCATCATGCTCAGCCCTGTTTTTTTTTTCTCTTAAGAAGAGTTCTCCAATCATCGTAATACTATAAAGGGATTGGCAGTAGTGGGAAACTGCCAGGGAAGGGAGGGTGGTGGGATTGGCAGTAGTTGGAAACTGCAGGGGTGGGGGGCATACCTCATCAACAAGGATTCCTGATATGAATATTTATATGCCTAACCCTGAATTGTACCCCACATCTTTAAAATTAAAAATTAAAAAAAACCACTGTAAAGAAATATATATTAAAAAAAAGAGTTCTCTCTGTGTGTTTGGAAGAAGACAGCATATTGGGGGTCTTGAGATACCAGATTTTTGAGGAATAGGATAGGCCCTACCTTGTCTAGTCTTGCAGCACTGGAACTTCCTTGAAAGCAAAGTGAACCTGAAGTATTAGATTTACTGTCTCACATTTCAGCCTGATTTTTTTTCTACGCTATACACACATGTGCGCATGCACACACACATTATCACACCTTTCATTTTCCCTTCCAGTCAGAACTCTTCCTGCCTTCTCTGTCATGCCCAGTTCCCTGGCAGCTCATGGTTGGCAGGAGCACAAGCCAGTGGTCAGATGCAACGTCCTGCCTTGTGCACTTGCCTGCTGGTGCTTTGGTCAGGACTTCCCCAAGCCGACTGAGACTCAGAAGCTGAGAAACTGAGTCGCTGTGAGAGGATGGGGAATTACCTCCTGAGAAAACTCAGGTGAGTCCTTACTGTGGGCGCTGTTTTTCGCGGGAGAAAGAGAACAGGGGCAAGGAGGCTGTGTGTATATATTTCTCTCGGGAGGCAGATTGTGCTTTGAGGTGGTAGAAGCTGAGGACAGCACCCTTTAAGAGCACATGACTCCCAGCTTACTTCTTCTCCTGCCTGACTTTGGAACTGTGGTTGAAAATAAAATGACTAGATATCAAGTCAAATCTGAATTTCAGATAAACAAATCCTTTTTTTAGGATAAGTATGCCTCATGCAATCTTTTTGGGCATTATTGTATAGTTCATACTTATACCAAAAAGTTATTCATTGTTTATTTGAAACTTAACTGTATATCCTGTGTTTTATCTGGCAGCCCTAGACTACTATTACACGAGTCTTTCTGCTTCTTTTTTTCCTCATCTGGGTGTGGGGCTCAACTTCCAATTCATCAGCTTTATGGGTTGGTATGAGAATGAACAGTCAGGTTCTTGAAAATTATGGATGCAGAATATACACTCAAATGCTTTTAATTTTAGTTGCGTCTGTTTGGGGTGATTTTTAGCCTCACACTTTTCAAATGCTTTGTATATTGTAGAACAGGTAAAGATAGCAGATATTATTCTCACATCTTGCTTAATCTCAGATAACTTGCATGGCACTCCCCTGTGCACACTCCCAAGTTCCTCACAGAAGATCTTAAACATAACATGACGAGACAGATCTGCCCAAGGAAAAAGTCTCATCCATCATTACTCCCATGCTCTAGTGGATACATTCATTCCCCACTAGCTAACATCTGAAGTGCAGTTGACTCATTTTGGCCCATAAAGTTCTACCTATTCTGCCTTAATTACTTTCTTATAGTTCTCTTATCGCTTTGGACGTGGCCTCCACTAACTTGCTTAGCACCCAGCATCTAATCATGTCTCCAACACCTAATAGTGAGTCTCTCAAAGGCACCTGTGCCTCTAGAGCTTAGCATAAATGTGTACTTAGTTTAATTAAATATGCTTTTCTGACCTATCTGCCATAATTATGTGGTATGGTCTTTATACCATCATCAATCTGACCACAACTAATATTCTAATTTCAAGACTGTGTGCCTTGGCTAACATACCTCTTGCTCCTAAGTTCATTTCCAACCGCATTCACTTGTCACAATATTCATTGTGCAATGTCCTGGTTAAATGCTACATCTTCCCAATTGCTGTCAGAAATCAGTTTTTCAGTTTTCTATGACTTGTAAATAGTTCAACCACATTAATGATCCTAAACATTGTCTACTTAGTTTCATGACTGTTCATGAGTGTCATGTGCATAAATATTTCACATTAGGATTCTCTGGCCACAAAACACTGCATTTTATAGTCTTTGAAATACCTGAAATCCTTGCTAATGCTCTGTAGACAGAAGGCTTTTTTTTTTTGAGGGATCCCAGACTGGAGCCTAGTCTGTCACCCAGACTAGAGTGCAGTGGCACACTCCTGGTCACCGCAGTCTCAACCTGCTGGGTTCCGGTGATCCTTCCACCTCAGCCTTCCAAGTAGCCAGAACTACAGGCACATGTTACCACGCCCGGCTAATTTTTTGATTTATTGTAGAGACAAGGTCTCTCCAAGTTGCCTGGGTGAGTCTCGAACCTGCGGGCTCAGGCAATTCACTCCCCTCAGCCTCCCAAAGTGCTGGGATTACAGGCGGAGCCACCGAGCCCGGTTGGCAGAAGGCTTTTGAGAAACGTTTCTTGACTGACTTGAAAGGAGCACATGTAATTCTCACAGAAATCTGGGAAAGCAGAGGATAAAACTTAAGGCTTTGGGTACTGAAACTTAAAGGAGCTTTCAATTTTTAGCTCTCTCCCTCTGCATTGATTTTTTTTTTTTTTACTTTATTGCATTATAATGATGTGGGGTACAAGTCAGGATTATGTACTCAAGTAATGAATGTGCAGGTGAAGTTTGGTCCTCCAACTAACTGGTCCTCACTGTCCCTTGTTTAGGTTCAGGTACTCTTTGTGTTGTTACGTTTCCTCCCTTCCTCTCTTTCCTGGCAGTGTCCTGTGACTACCCATCCCTCCCTTGTGCTTTTGTAATTAATGTTCTGGCCCCACTTATGAGTATTTGGTTCTTTGTTTCTATGATAGATTGCTAAGAATGACTGTCTCCAATTCCATCCAACTTGCTAAGTCCATGATATTGTCCTTCTTTATGGCTATGTAATATTCTATCATGTATATGTACCACATTTTCTTTATCCAGTCTGCTTCTGGACATGAATATTGGTTCCATGTCTTTGCTATTGTTAATAGTGTGGCAATCCACAGAATGGAAAAAAATATTTTCTAATTGTGTATATGATAAAGGCCTAATATGCAGTATCTACAAGAAACTTGAATGAGTCAAAAGGAAAAAAAACCAAATAGCCCTATTAAAAAATGGGCCGACGACATGAATAGACATATCTCAAAAGAAGACATATGAGCAGCCAACAGATACATGAAAAAATCCTCAGCCTCACTAATCATCAGAGAAATGCAAATCAAAACCACACTGAGATATCACCTTATCCCAGTAAGGATGGCCATCATTAATAAATTTAAAAATGATAGATGTTGGCATGAATGTGGAGAAAAGGGGACACTTCTACACTGTTGGTGGGAGTGCAAACCTAGTCCAAACTCTATGGAAAATAGTGTGGCAATATCTAAAGGAACTAGAAGTTGATCTTCCATATGATCTGGCAATTCTCCTTCTAGGAATATACCTGGAGGAATACAAATCGTTCTTCTTTGATTCTTAAACATTCCCACTTATATCTGTGACCACATTTCTATAGGGTTGTCAGTCACATTGGGAACAACCATGAATTGCTCTACCTTATAAAAGTTGAAGTAGCAAGAGGATGAAGACTCACTTCAACTGTGTTGTAAAATAAGAAAATAAGACCCAGAAAGACTCCATAGCCCAGGATCTTTTCTCCATTCTTCATGTCCACACACCTCAAGGCAGCCAGGGCCAGTAAGACACAAGGAATTCTCAGGGCTCAGCAAAGTATACCACTTGCCCCAGTGACAGTAGCTGAAAATAATCTCAGGTCTTCTACCTGACGGGGGCAGTATTAAGGAGTTCACAGGATCCTAGGCCTGGTGCAGCATAGTCCCAGCACTTTGGGAAGAAGAGACAAGAGGACTGCCTGAGCCCAGGAGTTCAAGACCAGCCTGGGAAACATAGCAAGACCTTGTCTCTACAATAAATCAAAAAATTAGCTGGTATGTGGTACATGCCTATGGTAGTTCCAGCTACTTGGGAAGCTGAGGTGGAAGGATTGCCACCAGTAGGTTGAAGCTGCGGTAGCCATGATCGTGCCCCTGCACTCCACCCTAGGTGACAGAGTGAGACTCCAACGAAAACAAACAAACAAAAAGAAACTTTAATTATTAAGTAGACCATATACTTGGCTACATTTATTATTTGGTCATGGAAGACAAATTATTCCCAGCAAGTAAAATATGACTGATTTCTGTCTGCAGCACCACATGTTTTAGCAAAGTTGGGAAGGCTGGTTGGCAGCATTGCTTAGTGATCAGTCAGAGGAAAAGGTGGGAGATGGTTTTCTTAAAAAATATTAGATACTTTTTTCCAGCTTTATTGAGGTATGACTGACAAAACTTGTATATATTTAGGGAGTATAACATGATGTGCTGATACTGTATACGTTGTGAAATGTCCCACAATCAAGCTGATTAACATACCCATCACCTCATGTAGTTGTCATTTTGTGTGTGTGTGGTGAGAACACTTGAGATTTGTTCTGATGAATAGTTCACCTAAGAGATCGTGAAGCCAGATTAATTATTTCTAGTCCAGCAAAACTGCAACTATCTCATTACCATTCTTCTATAAGCTTATCCACTTGCATTTATTAATTGTGTATGCTTTAATGTATGTCTCTTTCTGTTAGAAGAAAACCTCCATGCAGACAAGGTTGCAAAATGTTTTAGACACAGCATCTTCAACACACAGACAGCTGAGGGACCAACTCAGCATTCACTGACTAACCAGTGGCCTGACTTCCTTTAGCATCTCCATGTACTTAGCAATTCTGCTCCCAGGACAGTGCTGCATGCGTACCATCAGGTGCCAGCTTTTGGGACTTATCATCTATGCCAGAGACTAAGTCCTGCCTGTTCACCCAGGCTTTCTCTTACTGCAGAGTGATCTTCCTGAAGCAGGGGCGCATAGGTCTAATGATGGTTCCAAACTTCATATGATGTTACCTGCAACAGCATCTAGAACAGTAGTTAAGGACTTGGTCTTCAGAACCACATTATGTGTGTTTGGTCTTGGTCCTGTACTTGTAATCCTGGACAAGTTACTTTGTCTCCCTGGCTCAATATCCTGTGCCTACAGTGAGAATAAGAATATTGCTAGATCCTAGGTTTAGTTGTGAAGATTAAGTGAAATAATGCATAAATATCAGCAGAAACCCAGTAGGTGATTTACTAGTGACAGCTATTATTTAACTAGTTCAGTTCTCTGAGGCAGACTTTGTTTTCAGATTCTCAAGGTATAGCATATTTCGTTTCAATGAACCACACATGGAATTATTTGGCTTATTAGGAACTTCATTCAATTGCACCACAGATACAATTGAGGACAAGATGGAAGGATTCTACCTCATAGAGCTTATTCTAATAGGGAGAAGGTGTAAACAAATAATTATATAAATTATACAATTCTGATTGTGATGAGTACTATCCATAAAACATAGCAGAGGGAGGGCTTGGAGTGTGGCTGCAGGTGTGTGTGTCTGATGCCATGGAGATCTGACCTCTGAGGAAAGACCTGAATAATGAGAATGAGTAGGTTTGGCAAAGGTCTGTGGGATTAGCGTCTATGCATAGGGACCATAGGTAAAGCCCCAAGTGAGGTCTGAGAATGGTGTGTAGTGGGACGGGGAAGGTGGGGGGACAAAAGCTCAAGGAGAGGGGCTGGATCACCAGGTGACCACTCTGCAACCTACAGTTGGTTGTCCTGAGCCCTTTCCACTTTAATCTCTGTACTTCTCTCACTGCCTAAAATCACTTGACCCTTTAAGCCATTTCTGTCTGCATTGCTGATGCATTGATCATCCAACCTTAGGCAGAGAAGTCTCTTTAGGAAATGGCAGATTGTCTTCTCTACTCCTGATTGTTCAGGCCATCTTACTGTCCCTTGACTTCTCCATTTAGTCTTTTATTAAATTCCTATTTCTTAAAGAGCTTAAGGGTCCATAGGTGGAGAAGGGCCATCAAAGTTTAGGATGAGGAGGGTTCAGGTTTGTGGACAGTCAATGGAGAAAAAAATGATATAATTGTGCTCAGAGTTGAATGTGTGCCCTCATGAAAAATGTTTGCCTCCTTTTAAAGTTAATAAATAGGCCGGGTTCAGTGGCTCAGCCTGTAATCCTGCGCTTTGGGAGGCTGAGGCGAGTGAATTGCCTTAGGCTGCAGATTTGAGACCCACCTGGGCAACTTGGCGAGACCTCATCTCTATAATAAATCAAAAAAATTAGCCGGGTGTGGTAGTGCACGCCTGTAGTTCCAGTTACTTGGAAGGCTGAAGCGGAAGGATCGCTGGAGCCCAGGAGGGTGAGGCTGCGGTGGCTGGGAGCGTGCCACTGCACTCCAGTCTGGGCGATGAAGTGAGACTCCAACTAAAAATAAATAAATAAATAAATAAACAAACAGACAATCTCTCTTTTATCTATGTGTTTCCATATATGGGCAGTAACAATCTCTCTTTTTTCTATGTGTTTCCATATAGTTGCCTGGGAGATAATCAAAAGAAGCTCAGGAAGGTAAATCCTGATGCAGACAGAAAATGGTAAGAACAGAGCATTTTTCCTCTAGATTTATTTCCAGACTCTCTGCCCCATGAGAAGTCACCGTCATCGAGTTCTTTGGTGATTACTTCTGACTTGGCAGCAGGCTACATGGTGACTCTATCTAAATCAGAGAGACTGGTATTAGTGCACATGTTTTGTTTCTTTTTTAAAAAATTATTTTAAAGATGTGGGTGCAATTCAGGGTTAGGTATACAAATGTTTATTATACAGGTACCCTTGTTATGTTTTGTTTTTTATTGGATATGCAAAGCAAAGCAAATGTAGGAACATAGAGTTAAAGGATGTTCATTTTCGGTTGTCTATTTGCTATGGTGACACTTCCAGACTGTTCCTCATGAGCAGCCAGAACAAGTCTTTGGAAAACATAAGGCTCATCATGCCTTTTCCTTGCTGGAAACTGTCCAGTGGTTCTCCATTCCATCCAGAATAAAATCCAAGCTCTCCAACAGGGCCTATAATCCTGTAAGGGCTGACTCCTGCATACCTCTTTTCATTTCTCACTGTCTGCCTTCACCCACTACCTTCCAGGTATTCTGCTTTAATTTCATGGTCTCCAAGCCACCAAGCTCAGTCTTCACTGCCTGGCATTGGTATGTGCTACTCTGCCACTGCACAATCTTTTAAAAGATTTTCCATGTTTAAACTGATTGACTGCCCCTCCTCCTGGAGATGCTGACTCTCATGCCCTCCTCTGAAAGACCTGCCTGACAGGACTGTAGAGGAACCTGACTTGTGGACCCCACAGGTTTCTGGTTCTATACCCTACTTTTATTTGCTGGGGACTTTATCTCAACTTGTAGCTCTAGGTGTTGTCTTAGCTTTTGATAGTCCATCTCTCTTTGTAGACCACATGTTTTTCTAGGCACTCCATGTCTGCTTGACTTGCTAGTGTACATCTGTTGCCCAACTTTTACAAGACACTCAATGGAAAAAAGAAAAAAAAAGAGTGGAATAACAGCAGATCTCTAGATACTGATATCTTACCACAGCTTAGATGAGCAGAAACGCCCTGCCTTGTTTGTTAACCATGGGCTTGTCATATCTTTGCATACAACCTCTTTTCTAATCATTTCATCTCAAGGGCTTGGTTTCTGTCTCTAAGATGGTCCCTTTTTACCTAGTGTAAAGGGGTGGAGGATTGAAGGGAAGGCCCCGGTGTTTGTTAGTGATATGATATCATGTTTGCAGGTGTCAGCCATCTCCCAAATGTTTCACTGGCACTTTCTCTGCAAAAGGAAAGAGTTGATTTGGTGTGTCCCTCAGGGACAGCGGAGTGAATTTGCCTGTCCTGTGACTCTGCCACCCCCTTTTATGGTCTAGAGCCGCAGAGGAGACAGCAAAGTTCTGGTGACACTATTGAGCTAAGGTTCTCTTCTCTGGCTGTCACAAATCAGTTCTGTATAGTGCCATTTAAGATGTACTTTTAATTCAGGCATCAATTTAGGCAAAAATGAGGCATTTAAACTAGGCTTTTGTTTCTTCATGTCTAAAATGAGATCTGTACTAGATGTTAGTCTCTAACATTTTTCTGTTAAAGGAACTGAGGTGTTAACATTTTCAAACACTAGCAAGTCTTTATTACAAGGAGGCAATAACTAAATGAAGGAAATAATGTCTTTAGGGTGTTCCTATACAAGGAAGTTTTATGTGCAAGACTCATGGAATTTCAACCAGTTAGCATGATGAGGAAAATCTGAGCTGTCTGACTCTTCTGGTCAATTGTAGTCAAATATATATGTTTTACATGGGCTAATTTTACAGGATAATGCCTTTTTAATAAAGTTGGATTTTCTACATCTTCCTGAATCAATTTTGGTTATTATATTTTCCCAGATTATTATTTATGTAATTCATAACTTTAAGCATATTTATAGAAAGGACAGTATGAGCTCTTTCAAGTCACTTATCTTTTAAAATTTAGACTCATAGAGGTATAATATGATAAAATTCACCCTTCATATATATACAGTTTGATAAGCTTAGAAAAAACATGCATGGTCATGGAACCACCACAATCAAGATACGGAGTATTTCCATTTCCCCTTCCATTCCTTTCAACCCCTGGCAATTGCTCATCCGATTGCTGTTTTACTTTTTTTCCAGGATGTCATAGTGTCATTGCTTTTATCTTTATTAAATTCTTATTTTTGCTTTTCTTAGTTTTCTTTAATTGTTGCTATTCTAATTGTTTTGAGTTCAAAACTTAATTGTTTTTCTCAAAATTTTTTTTTGTTTAGGAATGGGAGCATATAAAAATATAAACTTCCTTCTAAATAATATTTTATCTATATCCTATGTGCCATTAAAAGAAGAGTTCAAAACGTAATTTTTGTCTCATTTGTTCTTGTGTAGAAGTGGGAGCAGATAAGAATATAAACTTTCCTCTAAATAATATTCTATCTGTATCCTATATATCATTAAGGAACTGCTATTATTGTAAAATATTTTGCAACTTTGCTTTTAATTTCTTTTTGAATTTGAGTTTTTAATTCCAAATATTGCTTTATATATTCTAAGGAACAATTTTAATTTTATTTCATTGTTATCAGTATACGTGTGATCGGTGTTATTTCTGCTTTGTGAATTTTATTGAAGTCTTCTTTGTCATATATATCAACTTTGAGGCAAGTTACTCACATTTTCAAAATTTGGGTTTTTCAAATACGTGAAATAGTCTCAAAATACTACAAATTTAGGTTGTAGTTGTGGAAATAATAAATGCCTGTTAAATTAGCACACATATTGAGACAAAATGCATGCAACATCAAGCTTCAATAAGTAATCAATTAAGCCATATAATGACAAATTCTTATAAGATAAATAAAGTCCTAATAACAAAATTGAGTTTAAGCTTATTTTCACCAATAAATATCAGCTAGCATTATGTTTATTATACTCACAAATTTTGAAAATATATAATGTAACCTTTTGTTCAATGGTCATAATTCTGAAATTTGTCTGTTAGAGAAATGTTATTAGTTGTGTATTTCAGATATTCTCTGTTGTTATTTTTACTACTTTTTATCAACTGAGATAAATTAATCCATTTGGTTTGAGTTGCTTTTCATGTTTCTTTGCTTCATATTTTTAATGAAAAAACCAAACTGCAAAATATTTTAAAGAATTTATTCTGAGGCAATATGAGTGACTGTGGTCTGGAGAAAACACAAGCCCAAGAAGCCTTGCATTAGTCGTCCCAAGGCAGTGGGTTTACAGTTCGGTTTGATACATTTCAGGAGAACAGGAACTGCAGATAAAATCATAAATCATATACTTGGAAGGTATACATTTTTTAGGCCCAGAATGGTGGGTTTCTTAAAGTGGGGACTTACAAGTTATAGGTAGGTTTTAGGGATTCTTTAGTTGACAGTTGGTCGAGAGAGTTAAGCAACTGCCTAAAGACTTGAAGTCAATAGAAATGAATGCATGAGTTAGGACAAAGTGTTGTAGGGGCCAAGGCCCCTATTATGTGAATGAAGCCTCATAGATGGCAACCTTCAGAGAGAATAGACTGCAAATGTCTCTTACTTAGACATTAAAAGTTAAGTTCCGACTCTCAGTTAATCTCACCTAGGCTTGGCTGCATTGATGAATATTCTCTATGGATGCAAATTCCCCCTCCCACTGCCCCCCCCAAAAGACAGCTTTGCAGGACCATTTCAAAATATTTCAAATACATATATTTTGGTGTAAAACATTTTTATTGGCTTCAGGATCTGTTTGTCATGTGAGACTATAACAGAGTCAGTGTGGAAATCAAGCCACATTATACCAGTTTAATAAAGTTTAACAAGATTTTATGGTTTATAGGGTGTGACTTAATCCTTGTCTGGCATGGACTTAGCTCCTATTTGTAATCTGGTATCTTATTGTCACAGAATCTCTCCTGTCAGTCTTATGATCTGTATTTTAACCTTCAAAATGGTCAGTTGTTGTGTCTAAAATCCGAAAGGGAGATGTGTTCCACCTCCTTTCCTGTTGTTTCTGGGAACTCAATTTTTCAGGTTTCTCTGGGGTTTCCTTGTCCATGAGGGGGTTCATTCAGTCAGTGGGGAGCTTAGGACTTTATTTTTGGTTTACAGTATTGATTCTAGTTTTTTTGATGTGTCACCATTCATGACAGTGTTAGTAGGTGTTTGTGGGTTTTATCTTTATTATGCCACCTCCTGGCCAGCTCCTCTTCTGAAATAAGTGGAGGGTGGTGTGTTAAAATATATTTTCCCAAGCGTGAGGAAGTCCCTGTGGTGGGAGATCAAAGGCACTTGGGAAGGTGGCAGGCAGCTCCCTCTCAGACGAGGAGGATAGAATGAATTCCTGTTTCTTTAGTATTGTCGGCTCCAATTTTCATTAGTTATATTGGGTTAAAGCCTCCCACTCATATGACCTTATGCTAATTTTATTACCTCTGTAAATATCCTATCTCCAAATACAGTCACATCCTGAGATCCACTTCATTGTGTTTGAGTGGAACACAATTTAGTCTATACCACAGGTCAAGAAAATCCAAGGAGGTTCCTAGAAATTATGGAATTACTACCACTGTCTGGAGGTTACCACTGGCTACAGGATGCTGAGTTGTTCTACTGTATTTAAGTCACAGTGGACAACCAGCTGTAGGTGCCAATAATTCACAGCCTGAACTTAGACAGGTTTGGATTTTGTGGCTATACCCTGTTTATGGAAGATGCCAAACACTGTAAAATGTTATTCGGAGCCAAATGTGAGCAGCTAGGCCTGTGATGCTGTCCTCAGGAGGTAATGAGAATGTGTGCCCACCGTTGTTGAATTGTAGCTTGGTTATATACAATTTGGGAGGACAGAAGTTACAAGAAATCATAAATCAATACATATGAGATTTACATTAGTTTGGTCCAGGAAGGCTGGACAGCTAAGGAATTTTGAAAGTAGTAAAGAAAAGGTATAGCTTAAGGAATGATAAGGGAGCCAAGATTCTTGATATGTAGATGAAGCTTTATGCATGGTGGCAGTCTTCAGAGAGAGCCGGTAAGTGTCTTAAAAGGTGCTCAAGTCTTCAAAAGGCAGTTTTACGGTATCATAAAACATTTGATTTTTCTTCTTTATCTGTTATGTGATGTTATGCCAGAGTTAAATTGGAAAGTAAGCTACATTAAATGGTTAAAAAAAAAGCCTGTCTCTCCAGAACTCTTAGCTTGGAATTTGGCAAGATACAGAAAAAAGGTCAGAGTTTGGTCATTAACCCTCAGAACAACAGAGCAGCTGAATTCTTCAGTCACCAACTTCTTTGTGAAATGACCTTGCATTTTACAATGTTCAAATGTGGTTGTGCAGTAATGTTTGTTTTGTTTTTTAATCTTTATTTTTGAGTCAAGTTCTAACTCACCCAGGCTGGAGTGCATTGGCATGATTATGGCTCACTGCAGTCTTGATCTCCTGGGCTCAGGTGATTCTCCTGCTTCAGCCTCCCAAGTAGCTGAGACTTGGCTTTCCATCACTTCAAAGGCATGTGCCACTATGCCTTGCTAGTTTTTTGACTTTCTGTAGAGATGAGGTCTTGATAAGTTGCCAAGGCTGGTCTTGAGCTTCTGTGCTCAAGCAGTCATTTCACATTGGTCTCCCAATGTGCTGGGATTACAAGCATGAGCCACTGTGCCTACCCTGTTTTGTTTTTTCTTAAAGAGCTCATAGGTTTTATATTCTCTTTGTACTAAAATTTTGGGCAATATATTTCCTGTCTTTGGAGAGTAATGTAATTCTCAATTATGTTTTTCTCCTCACAACTTTGTGGACATATCTCCATTCCAGCTGTGGATTTGGGGCCACTTTGGGCCCCTTCACTGATGACTTGGTTTCATGTGTATTTTTCTCATGGATTCACAGACTCATTATGTATTCTTTTTTCTCCTCTAGAATTATGTAATTTTTGTCTTCTACACATATGTCTTTAAAACTTTTCTCCAGTTTTCTTGAGATATGATTAACAAATAAAAATTGTATATATTTAAAGTATACAGTGTGATGTTTTGATAGATTTATTCATTTTGAAGTGATTACCACAATTAAGCACTTGAATAATTATATATCTATCACCTCACACAGCTGCCATGATTTGTTTTTTTCCCCTGTAAAATCAATTTTCAAGTTCAGGTCTTTATTCTCTCATTACATCTTTGTTTCATTTGTTTGGTTCTCATTTCTAGGTGTAGTAAGTATGTGTGTATTAGGCCTTCATTTTTAGTAATCATCATCCTTTTTCTAATTATTCTCCCCCCTAATTTTTTGCCATTTAATTTTCTCTTCAAGCATGCTTTATACACCACAGCTATTTTTAGAAAAATTGATTTTACTTATTGATGCTTTTAATTTCTATGTCATACTTGTATATATAAGGATACATTTGATATTTTGATACATGTATATAATGTGCAATGATTAAATCAGGATAATTAGGCTTTCCATCACTTCAAATATTTTTCTCTTTTTGTGTTGGGATGATTAAAATTCTTCTCTTCTAGCTATTTTGAAATACACAATAAATTATTAACTATAATTTCTCTGCTGTACTATCCAGTACTAGAACTTATTCCTTCTAGCTAACTGTATTTTTGTACCCGTTAAACTTCTTTTTATTCCCTCTTCCTCCTTTAATGTTGTTTTAATTTATCTAAATACTTCATTATTCTCTTCAGTTGTTTTCCTGATTTAGGGCAGCCCACTTTCTTTCTTCATTTATTGTTATTGTTGTGAGTGGTGCAGGGTCAGACATAACCAGGTCCATGAACATTTAGAACTTTCCACAGGTCGGATTTTATTGATGCTATTTCAATCAAGAAAGCCATCAACTACATGGAGTCCCCAAGGAGGTGATTTTCCTTAGCACTTAGTACCTGTTTATTCGGTAGTCAGAGCTGTGGGCACACAGGCTCAAGTCCCTCCATGAGTCAGTCCACACAACAAACTACCCATAGTAGTATACTTAAGCAATATATAAGTGTTGTTGATTAAAATTTCCATATCAAACAGGGTAACATTTAACATCAAGAGAAAAAGAGGTAGGAAAAGGGGTTAGCAAACCGGTCCCAGGAGAGTGATATGAACAAGTAGAGTATCCTGGGATGATGTGGACAGATGGGAGCGTTTTGCAAGAAGGAGTCCTTGATGTGGGCTGAGCCTTCAGTACTGATCACAAGTGACAGCAAAACAGGGTCTAGCTGGTGATATTCTGCTCTTTTGATGGCCCTTGAGTCCTCTGTTGAGGACCAATAATAGAGGGTTAAGCTCTTATTTGGTTGGGTGTTGGCCCTGTTGATTAGGGGAGCATCTGGAGCCTATTGATATAATGTCTTTTGAAATGTTAGATGGAGTCTTTATCTCAGATGAAGTCACATTTGTCAAGAGTGGTCTATAAATTATTAACAATCATTATTAACAGTAATGAGCAGATATTCTCTGCCTTTGAAATTTTGTTTCTGCTTCTTTTGTATTTTTGTGTGTAGTTTATCTTTGCAACTTTGTTGTCGGATAAAATAGTGTGTGTATGTGCATGCACGTGTGTGTGTGTGTGTGTGTGTTTGTGTGTTTGTGTGTGATTAAGGAGGGAGCAGAAGAGAAATAAGCTAAGATCCAGACTTTGATTTTACTATGTTGTTTTAGACTATCTCCTTGCCAAATATTTTCTTCCCTCTGCCTGGACACATCTCTGTTCCGTGTGTATGTGTACTGATGTGTCTGTTCTGTGAGTATTGGTATATTGGGCCGGTCATTACAGGTTGTATCCTTTGACATCTGCATGTTTACCATTAAATTTAGAAGACCAGTAAACAGAGAAATAAAAGGTGATGTGTTGGCAACCCCATCACTCCTTTAACCCTGTCTGTTGTGGTGTGGATTTATAGCTAGAGATCATCTCTGTTTTTCTCATCACTGGCTCATACCTATTGATGTCTGTTACTGTATATTTGTAGGTAGAATGTGTCAAATCCTATTTACCTTTAAGGATTTATATGCTTCATCAAGAACAGCATAAAAATAAAATGTAAGACGTTCAATCTTCTCCCTCAAATTGTTCTAAATTCCACTGTATTATGCATGTGTTTCCCACACATGTGACAATATACATGTTCTGATAATCTAGTAATTACTTAGCTTATGAAGTCTGGAACTTTATTCTCCACTTATCATTGTCTTCCTATATTTTTGTGGTTTTTCAGGAAAAGCAAGAGTAAGCAGGCTTTTAACTGTATTTGGCATTTACTTCATGAATCTGACAATGACTTTAGGAGAAGGGCAGTCAAATGCTTCCTTGAAGTGTATTTTCTGTTTCAGAGAACCTGGAGTATCTCATATTACTATCTCTCTCCTTGCAGGCAGGAAGTGACTGCATTGGAAAGAAATAATCAAAGTCAAGATAAGAAAAGTAAGTCAGTACTTCATAATATCTCCATAATACAAGGGAGGTATAAATGTAAACCTCCAAGTGATAAGACATTCTCTTGACATTATTTTTAATAGACAAAACGAAAAGGTACTGTTTAGAGTCATTAAACTGTCATAAACTGATTATATTATTCTTTGTATTAAAGTAATATTTGTGTATGATTTATTTTGAGCAACACTTAATAAACTTCTGTGGGAAGCAGTTAACCAAACCCTCCTGAAAATGTTGCTTTCTTGATTTGTTTGTCACCACATTCTGCCTTTTGGATCCTCAGTCACTGGCCACCTGTCTGCTACTCTCTGACACTACACTTTCTTGGGTATAATATAAAATAATGGTGCACCTTAGGGATCCATTCTTGGAATTTTCCTACTCTTGTGAAGTGTTCATATGTGATTGATCTTTTTTCTTCCAAACTTCGGTAGACTGTTTTTTGCAAAGCCGCTTGGAAGAATGACATTTATTATGAATAACAGTTGTTACATATAGATGCAAATGCCTCTGTAGTTATAGACTATTTTATTTTGTCATCTTTGCAAGTTGCATTTCTCATAAAGTTTGTCTTTTAAATTAAAATTTCAAAGTCCTAAAATTATTCACCATATCCTCATAAGTGTTTAATGTTTCAGGATCTGTTGTGATGCCCCCTTGCTCACTGCTAACTCTGTTTCTGTATGTGCATGCATGTGTACTTACTCATACTTGTACTTTCCACCTATTATTTTATTAGTCAATTGTACTATAGTTCATTCATTTTATTTATTTTTTAAATGTAATCAGATTTTGTTAATCCTTTTACAAGCTAGTTTCTCACTCTGGGCCCAACCTCAAGTGGTAGGGCTTACCCAAATTCTAAGAGATCCACCAAGCAATGTGCTGCTTTTGTAGAGAGAAGAGATGGGAATTGATTTGATGGGCTTATCTTGAAATAATTCAGACTTTTAAACTCTTCATGGAGGTGCAGGTTCCTTAATTTTCTTTTGGCATACCTATGGGTTTAAAGTCACCTGGGGTACTGCCTCCTTCCTGTTTACCAGGATCTATCAGCCTTATGTCCTCCATGCAGTAAGACTATTATTATTATTATTATTATTATTATTTTTGGATTGGAGTCTCAGTCACCCAGGCTGGAGTACAGTGGCACACTCACAGCTACCACAACTTTGACCTACTGAGCTCAGGTGATCCTTCTGCTCTGGCCTTCCAAGTAGCTGGAACTACAAGTGTGCACCACTATGCCTGGCTAAGTTTTTGATTTATTGTAGAGATGAGGTATTGCCCAAGTTGGTCTCAAAGCCTTGGGCTCAGGCAATCTCTTGCCTCTACCTTCCAAAGAGCTGGGATAATAGGTATAAACCACCATGCCGACCCAGTAGACCATTATTATGTTCTATGGATATAAAACATGATCAGTTTTCCTGCCAAGTAGAATTTGACCAAAAGATAGAAATCGAGGAAGATCTGAGATATACCAGTGCAGCAGTGCTGGTGTCCCTCCCTCCACATGAAAGTAAATGTGTATTTGATGATGGGCATTGTGCTGCTTTAGTTCAGTCAAAAGACCTCAGTGGCAACAGTAGATGCTGTTGAAGTTATCATCTTATTAAATTTGTGAACATGTCTTAGACCTGCCATTCTTTACACAGGCCAAAAAGGGAAATTACATGGGGACGTAATACAAATCACCACCTTGGCATCTTCTCAGTATTCAAATAAATAATTTTATGATTTCTGTAGGAAAGCTGTATTACTTCTAGTCAGTTTGTTTGACTCTATTTGGACTATGCCAATAGAGTAAGTTAGAAGAATCACTATGATAATGCTGAAAGTTGGTCAGCCTATCCATTTTACCTATGCTTTCAAATCCTGGTGAAAATCACAGGCTTTTACGTACCTTTTCAATCCACTATGAATCAGATATAGGACAAACTATTTGTCCCTGTATGCTGATTAGTGAGTTAAGATACAAAGGAGATTTTTTTCTGGGTAATTTCCTTGGTCGGTTCTTGGACCACAAATTTAAAGTCATGATTGCATCATGTCCTTTGTTTATATGCTCTGGAAGCAACTAGATCATAACTCAGATTTTATATTATTATTATTTTTTTTTTGAGTTGGAGTCTCACTCTGTCACCCAGACTGGAGTGCAATGGCTGCTCCCGGTCACCACAGCTTTGACCTGCTGGGCTCCGGCGATCCTTCCGCCTCAGCCTTCCAAGTAGCCGGAATTACAGGCATACGCTACCACACCCAACTGATTTTTTGATTTATTGTAGAGATGAGGCCTCGCTGCCCAGGCGGGTCTCGAACCCACGGGCTCAGGCAATCCACTCACCTCAGCCTCCCAAAGGCGCGGGATTACAGGCTGAGCCACCGAGCCCGGCTTGGACTTTATATTCTTTACCTTTTCCTTAATGGTCTGTTGGAGCAGTGATTTGGGCTGAGCTCTTCAATTCAGGTGACCACAGGTAAACTTTAAAAACCTTTCATGTGAGTTGTGAACCAATTGTGGCACTTTTTAAAATGTCAATGGTATCTGCTCAACTTCTAAACCAAACCGGACTCTCATCTCTTTGGGAATTTATTGCATTTATTCATTCCTGGAATCAGCTGTTACAGTTCAGTCACAATTACTGGGCTAAATTGCAGAAAAAAAATTATAGGCTACTAATGTTTTCCAAATTATAGTAGAGTTACCAAATTTTATATTTAAAAAAAGGTACATTTGTTTTACAGAAAACAATTTAATGATCACTAATGTGTATTTCATGGACTTGGAGAAAAGAGTCTTCTTCGCCATTTTAGCAAACTATATTAACATAGTCACTTTAATATTTGCATATTCCTATATATTTAGATGTTTTTCTGTTTTTTTTTAAATAACAAGGAATACAAGTGTGGTAGACAGATTAAAGCCCCCAAAGATATCCAAATTTGAATCTCCAGAGCCTGTGAGTGAATTATGTAACAAAAGGGACTTTGCCTGTGTAATTAAGTTAAGGGTACTGAGGTGGGGAGAGAGTCCTGGATTTTCCACATGAGCACAATGTAATTACAAGAGCTCTTAAAAGGTGGAAGAGGGACAAAGAGGAGAAAATGTCAGAGAGCTGAGAAAAATCCCACCAGGTGGCGAGTCTCATGATGAGAACAGAAGCAAGAGAGAGAAGGGAGGCACCAGACTCTTAAACAATCAACTCTCACATGAACTAATAGAGAAATAACCCACTCATTCTTATGAGGATGGCACCAAGACATTCATGATAGATCCACCTCCATGACCCAAACACCTCCCACGAGGTCCCACCTTCAACACTGGGGATCACATTTCAACCTGAGATTTGGAGGGGCAACATCCAAACCATAACAGTATGGATGTATGTAGCATTCCATATTTGAAGTCAATGTATTGAGTATGATTTTTTTTTTGTGAAGAATGGTTAGCTATTAGAAATTATTATCAAGGAGATGCAATTCAAAACCACACTGAGATACCACCTAACTCCAGTCAGAATGGCAATTATCAATAACTCAAAAAATAACAGTTGCTGGAGAGAGTGTGGTGTAAAGGGAACACTTATACACTGTTGGTGGGAGTGTAAACTAGTGCAACCTCTGTGGAAAACAGTGTGGTGATTCCCAAAAGCTCTAAATATCGACCTCCCATATGACCCCGCAATCTCCCTACTGGGAATATACCCTGAAGAACTCAAATCACTCTATGAAAAAGATACCTGCATATGTATGTTTATCGCAGCATTGTTCACAATAGCAAGAACCTGGAAGCAATCATGCTGTCCATCAAAAGAGGACTGGATTAAAAAAATGTGGTACATATACACGATGGAATACTACGCAGCCATAAAAAAGAACAAAATCATGAATTTCGCAGCAACCTGGATGGAACTAGAGTCTACAATACTGTGACCACTCACAGAAACAAAGATCTGAGTATCACATGTTCTTACTCATACAGTGGACCTTGAACATCTATCGTAATACTATAAGAAAATAATTGACAGTGGTGGGAAACTATGGGGGGGAGAGGTAGTAAATATCTGTCTGGGGTTGGGGAGACACCCCTTATCAACAAGGGTGCCTGAATGAAACATATTTGTGTACCTAACCCTTAACTGTACCCCACAATACCAAAATAAAAAATATTGATTAATAAAATAAATAATTTATTTAGTTTTACAGAAATTATTTAATTTGTTTAATATAGTTTAAGATCTTACTAAGAATTACTATCAAGCTTATTAGATTGCAGATTTCACAATAAAGTTTCTTCTTATAGAGGATAGTTGCCATATTTAACATTCTGCGACCTCCTTAATTCTAGCTTGTTTATATATAAATGGTATATATAGACATATATACAACGTATATAAATTGCTTCAGTATTGCAGATAAAATCAACTTGCATACGTATATTTGTAAGAAATTTGAAATAATTAATTGCTGTTGTTATTTATGTACCTATTTGTATAGCGATTGATCATTTTTTTAAGATTATATAATTTTTGTGATAACTCATATGAAATTTATCTCTTAAATTTGCAGCTGTGTTAATTCTTTCTTTGTATTTGTCAAATTTCATTGACATAGCATGTTTAGAACAATATTTTATTACCCAATTCCAAAATCCACATTATTCACTAGACTTGACATTATTCATCTAACCAGGAATATGTTGCCTGAGAACATATGTTCTTCCTTGATCTTCTCATTCAGTCTTGAGAACCTCCATTATACAATGGAATAATGTCAGATGTGTAGTTAATGAGCCTCTTTGCAGTTTTATTATTAATTCTATCCTTTTTATTTCTCCCTCCAACCTGTGACAGTCCAAAAATCTCACTTTGCTTTCCTTTTATTTATTTTTTATCTTCCAGATCAAGAAGTATCATCTACTTTTAATCAGGTAACTGAAAAATAAAATAAAAAAGCTGAATGAACTTTCATTACATTTGTCTGATAAATGTCAAGATGCAGATGATTTTATTTGAGGAGCATTCATCTTCCTTTATTTGCAACTACTGAATGTATTTACATGAATCTTTTATATTCTAAATAATTTAGCTGGTAATTTTAATGCAGAAATGGAATGAAATAAAAAGTTAAAAAGTGTTTTAACTGATTTAGATGATTAGCAAGTTTTTATTGTTTTGGCTTCAGTTCTGCTGAAGTCTATTATTTTAGCTTTCAAAGCTATTATAACAAAAACTAGATGAAATCAAATAAATGTACTTACAGGTCACCACAAAGCATTAATTATTTTAGCTTTCCACATTCCTTTCCAATCCTTATGTCCAGAAATTAACATTTATGTTTAAAAACATGATGGAAATAAAAAAAATGTGGAAAAAATGTTTATTCCTTTTAATATTGCATCACAAGAATTTTATTGACTTTATTAGTGTATATTAACATTCTGATTTTTTCTTTCCTTTGCAGTCTATGCAACTGAAAATGTGCTTAAACTCAATTTTCTTATTAGTATTTTATTTTCTCTTATAAAATTTTGTCATTGTATGGCTTAATTCATTACTTTTTGAGGATTGATTGTTGTATGCTTTTTGTCTCAATATGTGTGACCTGAGGTATACAACTGCTTTTCTCTACATACTTTTATCTAGGGATAATAAAATGCTTCTTTTCTCTTTTATTGTTCAAAGTGAAATGAAATCAGAATGAGTAGTGGCTTGAAGCACAATTTATGTGGCTAAAATGAGGTTTCTAAGACACTAGGGCTTGGAACAAGGGCTTTGGATACTTGAGCTGTAAGAGCCCCATCAGGTGTGCAGAAACAAGAAAGGAGGGTTGGGCATTGAGATCCATTGGATGATGACTCTGGTCCTCGATTTCTTTTCTCTTTGTGCTTGGCAGGAAATTGAGAATGGCAGTGGCTCTGAAGAAGTGTGCTACACTGTCATTAATTACATCCCCCATCGGAGGCCCTCCCTGAACTCCAACGATAATGGTTATGAGAACATTGACTCCACCACAAGGAGAGTGAGACAGTTTAGAGAAGAAACTGAATATGCCCTTCTTAGGACTTCTGTTACCAGGCCTCCTTCCTCCACCCAGGAGCATGACTATGAACTTGTGCTTCCACACTAAAACCCTCAAGTTTCCTCCTCCTCTTCCAGCAATGAAGATGATGCAGAATGCAGGCTAGGGGGAGCTCTTCTCTCTCAGCAGCTTATGGAATAGTCATTTCTGGTTAAAGTTCAGCCTTGTGCAACTCTGAAATATGGCTTCTCTGTGATTTGAGTGAAACCATATAAACTGGCATAATGACCTAGAGTATTCTATATGATTTTGCTTGTAAAGTTTGAGGACTTGGAGATGATTAAAAAAAAAATCCTTCCTAGGACAATAAGCATACACAGATATATGTCCTAGAGTCTTCCATTTTAAACCTGCTCTCCAAATTTGAAATGTCACCATCTCCACTTCCAAATATTTGTTATATTTTTGAGATGTAATCTACTCAATACACTTGGATATGGATCAGTAGCCAGACCTTTTGCTAACGTGATATTTATTTCAATTTTGTCTTTTCAATGTACTGGAGATTATTGCTTATAAACTTGCAGTAATACTTCAAGAATCAGTAGTTTTTGGTATTGACCTTTCTGATAAGAGAAACTAAGTGTCACAGAAGAAAAAAAGATGAAATGAATCAGATATAGTTGCTCATTATTGTCTTTTTGTACAATAGTAAATTGGAAGATTTTGTTCAAAGATTAGTACAAAAATAGGAAAATAAAGTTGTTCTTATAGTTTTGTTTACAACATACTAATCAAGTTAATCTGTGACTAGTTACCACCATTGAAGAATGAATAGTTTCTGGTTTTAAAATCAGGCAAATTGGAGCCGGGCTCAGTGGCTCAGCCTGTAATCCCGCGCTTTGGGAGGCTGAGGTGAGTGAATTGCCTGAGCCCGTGGGTTCGAGAC
>NW_007249260.1:0-56120 GCF_000164805.1 Carlito syrichta | reverse complement strand
CTCTGTCTCTCAGGCTGGAGTGCCGTGGCACGCTCACGGCCACCCCAGTGTCCACCTGCTGGGCTCAGGCGAGTCTTCCACCTCAGCCTTCCAAGTAGTTGGAACTACAGGCGCGTACTACCGCGCCTGGCTAACTTTTGGTTTATTTGTAGAGATGAGATCTCGCCAAATTGCCTGGGCTGGTCTTGAACCGGTGGGCTCAGGCAATCTACTTGAAGTGTTTTGAATTTCAGATTTTTTTTGGATTTTGGAAAATTTGCTTATGTATAATGAGAGAGTTGAGGGATGTGACCCAAGTCTAAACTCAAAATTCATTTATGTTTCATATATAACTAATACACATAGTCAGAAGGTAACTTTATGCAATATTTTAAAGAATTTTACACATGAAACAGAGTTTGCGTGCAGAAAAGCAAAGGTGTTACTATCTCATGTCAGTGCTCAAAAAGTTTCAGATTTTGAAGCATTTCAGATTTTCACATTATGTATCCTTGATCTGTACTGACCTTTTGATCATCGACAAGCATTATTCAATATATGGACTCCAGCTAACTTATTTGTTATATACAAGTTTTGAATTTCTACTCTTGATTACTTCTCATGCTCCCTTTTGGTAATTTTAATGTGTGAAAGAACTGAAAAGAAATCGTGTAATTCTAGAAAAGTCATTCTGTCAAAAATATGCCAGTTTTATAGAAATTAACCAACTTTAGGGAAATAAAATGTTATATACTCTGTATGCCTTTGTAGTTATTTTTAATATATAATAGATATATTTTAAAGTAAGATTAATTGTAATTTGTATAATACTCTGAAATTATGGGGGAAGGAGCAGGCAATAGGTTAATGAACAGCATTGTTTAGTGGAAGGAATTTTGAAATTCAAAAGCATAGATGTGACCTGATTGTTCACCATAAGCCATGGGCAGACCCCTTAATCTTTGAGAGTTAGCTTCTCAGTAAAGTAGAATTAAAAAAATAAACACTATCTTATGTGCTTGTGAAGAACAATAAAATCATGGCTGTAAAATGCTTTTTAACCTGTTAAACTCTTTTGTAAAGCTTAATTTTTTTAAAAGCATATAAACATTTGAAAATGTTAAGTTGTTTATATTTTTAGTCAATTTTACTGAAGCGTAATTACAAACAATAGAATGCAACCACAGTAAGGGTAGATTCACATAAATTTGGTCAAATGTATTCACCCATATAATCACCTCTTTATGAAGGGATAAAACATTTACGTTATTCCAGAAAGTTATGTGTGCTGTTTTAGTCAACTTCCCCAGTCCTGGCAATCTGTGACCTCCTTTGTACTAACTGTAGATTAGGTTTGTCTCTTCTGGAGATTCATAACAATTAGTCTTTTCAGTGTGTGTAAAGCTTCTTTCATTCAGTATATTTTTGATATTTGTCTACATTTTACCTTGTATCAGTAGTTGTCTTTTATTTTGTCATAGTTTACCACTTTATGGAGATACCATACTTTGTTAATTACTTTATATATTGTGTTAAAATGATGAGTAAGCAACCTATTTGCCAAGCTAAGATTTGTGGCCTACAAGCTATTGATCACAAGTTTCCATTCTTATTGTTTAACTTCTAAGTTTGCTCATGTCACAAAAAATTCTTGAGATGATGAGGAAAGTAATTGTTTAATTAGCTTTTCTTTTAGAATGTTGTGCCTCAGTGCCTCTGGTAAGCTCCCTATTGCCTTTGTTTATTGTCTTTGTGACTGACTGTGCCAACCGCTCCACACGCCAAGGTTGGGTCTGATGGGCTTGGTCAGTGTGGGTGTTTTTCAAGAGAGTTGTGTTCTGATAAGAAGGCATCTGGATACTGACCATCTGGTTCCCTAACTATCCAAGCCATGCCTGCCTACAAAAAACTCATCTATCTATATTTAAACTATGCTTGCTGTGTCTGCCTCAACAACCCCCTCTCAGAGATTTTGATCCCATAATCATATGGAGATCTGAGGGAGGAAAGTTAATCTTCTGTAACTTCTTCAGGGTTGGAAAAACTCCCCCATCTGATCTAATGTGTTCGGGTTGGTCTTAATGGTGGTATTGATTGCAGGCACTGGTTGGAATCCTTGCATGATCATCACATAAACATGAAATTGTCTGATTCTTGAAGAAGATAATTTAACCATGCAGTTAAAAAGACATGAACCAAAAATCAACAGCAATATGATCATCACAATAGATGAAATAAAAGCAATAGCCCAAGCAAAAGAAGGCATAGATTTCTTAATGGTGTCCCAAACAGAATTTGTAACAGAGCTCCTTTTCCAAAACCATGGAGTCAACTAGTCTTATAAATTTTCTTTAAATCTTTTTCAACTTTTCCAGTAACATTTATATAAGTGCAGCAAGTCCCTAGAAGTTTCACATATTAAAAGCTAAGTTGCACAATGGAATATTACACAACCATAAAGAAGAACAAAATCATTAACTTCGCAGCAACCTGGATGGACTTAGAGTCTATAATACTGAGTGATCTTTCACAGAAACAAAAAACTGAGTATCACATGTTCTCACTCATTAGTGAACCTTGAACAACTATCGTAATACTATAAGAAAAGGATTGACAGTAGTGGGAAACTGTGGAGGTGGGGGGAGGGGCAGGGAGGGAGGATTGGCAGTAGTCAGAATCTGCCTGGCGGGGGGCACACCTCATCAACAAGTGTACCTGCATAATGAGTATTTGTATACCTAACCCTGAATTGTACCCCACAATTTTAAAATAAAAAATTTAAAAGTTAAAGAAAAAGAAAAGTTAAGTTAGTGGCTGTGAAAGAGAGAAACTGAGTTAAAAGCTGAGTAGCAAAGGATAACAAACGAAAGTATTCCACTTATGCCAGTCCCATTGAACAGTTATGTCTCATTTTTGAAGGTGGTATTGTAGGTGGGCTGGTTTTCTATAGATGATGTAGACAAGCAGATCTTTAATAAGAGACATTTCTAGTCGGGCTCGGTGGCTCAGCCTGTAATCCCGCGCCTTTGGGAGGCTGAGGTGAGTGGATTGCCTGAGCCCGTGGGTTCGAGACCCGCCTGGGCAGCGAGACCTCATCTCTACAATAAATCAAAAAATCAGCTGGGCATGGTAGCATATGCCTGTAATTCCGGCTACTTGTAAGGCTGAGGCAGAAGGATTGCTGGAGCCCAGCAGGTCGAGGCTGTGGTGGCCAGAAGCGGCCACTGCACTCCAGTCTGGGTGACCGAGTGAGACTCCAACTCAAAAAAAAAAAAAAAAAAAAAATAAAAGAGACATTTCTATGGAGACAGAAGAAAAAGAAAGGTTAATGTCTGGATTTGTTTATAAATTAGCTTCTAGAGTTTCTGATGCGTCCTCAGGTTGTAGTGGCAATCTGACAGATTCTTTTGGATTGTAGTTTGTACCAGGCATTCAGGTGAATTCTCTTTGAAATCCACACATCAGCCAAGTCAGAAAATCTGAAGAAAAATTGAAATGTTAGTCTGGACACTCACAGCCAGGAAAGAATTCAGGATGCAGGCTTAATTGTAGAAAATAATATAAACTTAGAATAATGAACAAGAGAATTTAAAAATGGGTGTACTATAGTTTCTTCTGAAATGGAATTTTCTGTCTCTAGTTCTCTATTTTTACTAAAGACATATCATAGTAGGACCAAGTTTTTTTCTTTGCAAAAAATAGTTTTATTATTTGCATAAAGTGCAGCAAGAATCATTATTTGCTACTCTTTTAAAAATTGACTTTGTTAGAACTCTTTCCACAAGGAATCTTAGATAAGACCTTTTAGAGCCTCTGAGCCCAGTCAAAGATCTGCCTGCAAATAAACACCTGTATGAATTGGATGATTTTTTCTCCTAGGCGTTCTAAATAATTTAGGGTTTCTGAGCTATTGGGAAGGACATTCTTTATCTCCTACAGTTCGGGAGCCCTGCAAAGACAGGCCAGCTTTTTCTACATCTCAATTTCTCAAAGCAATCTACTCTGAAATGTTATTCCAGCCAAAGCCTTGGTAAAATAACCAGAACCATCAATCACATCCTGTTACAAAAGAAAACAGATTCTTATTGAACTTATGTAAACAATCATGTTGCCACAAATAGCACAAGTTTACCTAGGCTCAAAATCTGGCTGTGTCACTAAAGTCTCTTTGGGGATGTTACTTCTCTTCTCTCAGTCTTAATGTCCTCATCTGTGCTGATGAGAATGGGGACACTACTCATTTCATCGTGGAGAGATTAAAATAGGTTTATATAAGTTATGTCCTCAGAGTAGAGCTTGACACCTGGTGAGGTTTCTGTGAGTGTCCCCTATGATATCATAATGGTCACCAGGAGCTCCTGACTGTATTGTTAACTCAGTGTCCAAATACTCATATTTTTACTGTGAATATGATTTGAATTCCCTCACAGCAACATGTAGATGCACAGAGAAACTCGTGTTAATATCCTCCTTTTATTTATAGAGATATTTAGCTTGAAGGACATGACATTATTTCCCAAGGTTAGTGAGGGAGCCAGTGATCACCCTGAGAGCAGATGCCGTGTGTCACTGTCCGTCTCTCTAACCCCTGCACATAGGTTGTAGTCCTGGCATTGCCTCATGATACAGCATACACAGTCCAGAACATCTTTCTCTGGGCCAACACAGGTATGAGCAGGCAGAAACTTTCAGCATCTAGATGAGGCTGTGCATTCTGTTGTGTGCACAGCCACAACCCACCATGCAAGGGGCTCCACCAGTGGGCTGACTGAACTGAACTTTCCCACGATGTTTGCCCTGATGTTTCTCTCAGCACCTCAGTCTTCAGGGGAACATGCTGAGCTCACTCCCTTGTGAAAATAGCTTAGGCTGAACCCTCCTTCCCTTGTAGTCCGCTTTTCAAGAGGCCACTTTTCAAGAGGATATTGATTATGCCCAGTTGGTAACACATCCTGAAAAAACTCATTTGGGGTTCCTTCGAGGAGGAAAACACATCAGGTATTAGTGTGCAGGGAAACATATATCTACATGGCTGCTGAAACTGGAACTTCAGCTTTATAAAGGATCTGTGGAATTTTAGGAAATTTTTCTTGAAATCAAGGATTTATGTACTATTTTAAATCTTTCCTAGATGCATCTCTTTCCATGCTGTGATCTATTGATATGTAACAGTCTTGTGACATTTTGATTACTTGCCCGCCTCTATCTCCTTTTCCTAATTTTTTTTTCCTTCTTGCATGCATCTTTGTGTCTACTCACGGTTACCAGGAAGGGAGAGTTTATAGAAATGACCCGAGGCCATTTCATATCCATTGACTCTCCTATTAGAAATACTGCCATAGTATCTTTTGTTAATATCGTATTTAGGTGTGAACGAGAAAGTGGGACTTCCAGTTCTCTCTGTATTGTATAATAAACATTTTTAGATACACAACATATCCATTCGGAATTATCTTACAAGATCATCCTGGTATTAAATTGATATGGTTGCAAAGCAACATAAAACATCATCTAATAAATGACACTTCGCCTGGAAGGAGGGAAGAGTTTACATAATCTTCTAAATTATATTAATATTTGTGTGAGAAAGTAGAGTTCATAGGTTGATTTTGAAGGGGCTGACATCTTGTCATGGAAGACAAAGTCTTCAAGGGTACAGTCCATTTTAGGTGACAGAGTGGATATTTCCTTTAAAGTTATTAGAGCCAGAGGATGTACACACACAATCTAGTAGGAAATGGCTAGAAATAAAATTTTTTTCCTTGTACTAAGGAGGGCATGAGCATCTCTAAACTTCTAATAAAATGGGACTTAATTATCTAGACAAAATATAAGGGAGAGGAAAATAGGCTTATTGGGCAGGATTAAAAATTTGGAAATTATTGATAAGCATAATCAGATAATTAAATAATCAAGGGAAAATGAGGACTCTCCTATTTAAAATAACAACAAAACAACACCTAATTTTTACTTCTACGGGTCAACAAAGTATTATAAAAGTAGAAAAGAGATATGAGGATAGAATTCTGAATTTGCCTGCATGAAAACTATAAAAACAGGGCATTTTGCTGCAATGAAAACCGCACAGTGCAATCATGCTGACACTTGCTCTCCATGTGGAACTAGTCACAGCCATCTTGACAGTGTGCCCAGTTATTCAAGGGCTTTGTGCATGCGACTTTTTCTCCATAACTACTGAATGATAGTGCTTTTCTACTGTCATATACTGCAAGTGTTATAATAATTGAGATGAATTTAATTGGGAAATGTTTGGGAAACTGCCAAGTTTGCTGACATCTTACAATATGTTAAGTGTTAGGCAGAAATGATGACAATAGAGTATTTTTCCATGACCATATCCCAGGATACTCTGTTATGGGCATTAGCAAGTCACATGTTTTCCGTAGAGGAAAGATGGTAACTCTCTAACTCTTCTGGGGTGTGATGATGCCATATTACTAAACACTTTCTTTTCCTTCCTAGCATAATCTGCTTCCTTATCGATGAGGGAATCATGCAATTTCTCACCTTCAACTTCTTTTTCTTAGGGGTGAGGACACAGGTGATAGCTCACTTTCTTCTGACACTTTTCCAGGCAAGTACTAACTGCTAATTTAGAAGCCATTTAACTATTTCCATTTTTTTCCCCCATAGACTGCATGAACTGGGAGTGATATATTTTTGAGCTGTTTTAGAGTGATTCAGCCCCCAGAAAAGTGGTTTCTAGTCATTGTAAGACTTTTCACTTACAAAGAAGGTCAAATTTCACCTGTGTATCAAAATTCCAGAACATGGTTTGAATATCTCATGTTCTTCCAGGTAGGGGAAGAAGGTTAGGCATCACTGTTCTATGCCTTCTGACATCCAATTCCTGCAGTAGTCAGTGACTCTAGAGTATGGACTTCACATTTGCTTCCTAGTTTGCACTTTCTTGAACAGCTCCTATGGCTCTGGGACCTTGAGGTGGGAAAACCTGTTTCTTTTCTCTTGAGACACAGGATGTGGGGGACATTGTGGGCAAGGAAGTAATGCCTGAGGTACATTCCTGGCCGGAGATAGGTACGTAGACAGGACGGACCAGGTCCAGTCATGAAGGTCAGGTTACATGTTTCATTGCATGTAAACTATGACTCTAAAGAAACTAAATAAATGAGAAGCCTATGTATTTCAAATTAGTCCCTTTATGTGTTCATTTCAGAACCTTTTTTTTCTCATAAAACTATCATGATTTCTTAGAGGAAAGATGGCAATTCTTGTTTCTTTTTCTTTTCTTTTATTTAAGCCCTATGCCTCATCTGCTCAGTGGGTATAAATCAATCAGCCCTGAGCTGTCTATATTCTGCAAAATTAAAAAAAAATCCAATTCAAAGTTTTCTCTGTGGGATACACATTTGTGAAACATCTCACCAGGGTCTAGGAACAATCTTGTTGAGTTACAAGATAATTAAATCAGGATATATCTGTGCAGCCAGTTGATTTTAATGATGACTACAAATAAATCCCCAGAAATTTAGCTCCAAAGGGAGATTTAGATATGGCACACATCTCTATTTACCACACTCCCTCCTCTTTTATTTAATGCAGCTTTAGTTCCTGACTTACTCTATGCTATAATAGCTTCTAAAAACAACCGAAATGCCTGTCACCTGTCTTTTATGATCATATCCTTCCCCCTCTCATGTTATATCCATAATCTTCCATCCCACTGAAAGGACATTTCAGATCAATTTAAATAATACTTTTGAGGCAACATTTTTGTTTTTAATTATTTATGTATTTTAAAAAGCATTATTTTTTAAATTATAGAAATGTAGGGTACAAGTGAGGTTTTACCTCTTAAGTAGGCTGCAGGTGAAGTTTGGGCTTCTAACTGGCCTTTACCCCCTCTGGTACTGGACCAGTATCTTGTGTTGTCTTGTGCCTTTCACCATCCTCCTTCCCTTTCTCCCCTAGCAGTGCCCAGTGACTGCTGATCCCACCCTTGTGCTAATGTAACTAGTGTTCAGGGTCATTTGTGAATGAGAATATTAGGTGTTTAGTTCTTTGTTTTGTGATAGTTCACCTATTATGATAGCCTCCAACTTCATCCAAGTTGTTGCGAAGGCCATAATTTTGTTCTTCTTAATGGCTACATAACAAATTTTTTGTTTTTAAATGGCAAAAATAGTTAGCTAACAATATTTTCCCCTTTGGCCTTGACTTATCTCTATTCTGAATGGATGAAAAAGTCATGCTTAGAATTTTTCTCCAAAAATAAGCTTTCATATTTGTGTTTTGTTGTTGAACCTTGGAAATTTAAGAAAAAGATCTACTAGAATAAAATGAAAGATGAATGATGCATACCAACGTTTATATACTGAAAAGTATTTTATGAAGGGTAAGAATTGTTTGGTTCAGAACTAAGACTGCACTTTGGACTCCAACCCTGCAATCACACAGCGAAATAATGGGTGCTAGAATGAACAAACTAGTGTTAGAGAACAAGGCATGATATGGGAGTGTACACCATTTGTTGGTTGGTGTGGTATTTCTGGTGTGAACAACCAAAAACAACAAACAAAGGAGGTGACATGAATGCCTGAGGCTTGTGCATGGCCTGAGTGAGTGTGAGGAGATAGATGAGCACTGGTGGGTGTGAGGGCCCTTAGGATGTCTGGCAAAAGCAAGGAGAGGGATTTTATTAGTGCTCATGCTATAGCCAGGCAAGATATTGTGTGATGTGAATGCTCTCAGAAGTGTGCATTAGTTGAAGGTAGATGGTGGGTCCACCCAAGACAAGAAGAGTATCTCACCTTCTTAGGGTGGTGTAATAGTCTGTAATCTTTGAAGAGAGTGGATGGTGTGGAGATACAAGGAACAGTATCTTCTAGAGGATCCTGTCCTCTAGAGCCATTGTGGTTTGGTTGTGGGCAAAGATGCCACATGTGCCCATGTTAGGAGATATTTTCAGCTCCCAAATCCAAAAGTCTGATTTACATGATGGTGTAGTATCCATCTATGGTGCACATGGAGCTGAAGGAAGAATAAGTGCACAGCAAGGAGTAACAGAAATGCAGGGCCACAGTTAGCATTTGGGGAGGGCTGGGAGAATGGTTCATTCATTCTCAATTAGACAACTTGGTTCTGAGACATATTTATATATTAATTAGTCTTTGAATACAAATATTTTTGGACTTGCATTAAAATTTTCTTCATTAAAATTTTCAACTTTAATTTAAAAAGGTGATGTTTTGTGGTGCAGACATTTTAGTTTGACAAACTGCAAATTGTTAATTGGCAGTCTCATGTGGCAATTTCTTTATGAAGTAAGTTATATTAAAATTTTTCTAAAATAATTCCCAAATTTACCATACATATTTGTTAATTTTGTGTTATTATTTTTAATCTTCTATTAGATTCTCTTTTTCCCCCCAGTGCTTTATTTAGGAATGTTTAAAATCAGTATTTATGATTGCTTTTGTTACTTTTTTATTTCAAGATTTTTTTAACCTTTACTTATTTAACTTAATTTATCCTTATTTTATATTGTTTATTAAGAGTGTTAAAACCAGCTGGGCTTGGTGGCTCAGCCTGTAATCCTGCGCTTTGGGAGGCTAAGGTGAGTGGATTGCCTGAGCCCATGGGTTCGAGACCCGCCTGGGCAACTTGGCGAGACTTCATCTCTACAATAAAACAAAAAATTAGCAGGGCGTGGTAGTGCGCGCCTGTAGTTCCAGCTACTGGGAAGGGTGAGGCAGAAAGATCGCCGGAGTCCAGCAGGTCGAGGCTGCAGTGGCCGGGAGTGTGCCACTGCACTCCAGTCTGGGTGACAGTGTGAGACTACAACTCAAAAAAAAAAGTGTTAAAACTATGAATATTCTTATAGTTTGATAGTCATTTTTTTAAATGTCACATTCTAATATGCTCTATTGAAATTTTGACATCAGCTGTTAAAAAACCTTTCGTTTTTGATTTTGGTTTTACAGCAATTAGAGAATATAAAGAAAAAACATTTCTACTCTATTAATAATCAAAATTTTTATTAAAGACATTATGCCTGGTCAATGATACAAACTTTATATCACTAGTGTTTTTGGTTTTTATGTTTATATTTTGTTATTTAGTACATGAAAATTTATCAGTGATGTGTATATAGCTATATACACATGTGCCAATTATATACACATGTGTATACAGCTATAAAGTAATTGCAGAAATTATTGCTGTAGCTTGGATGTTTGTCTTCACAGTGTTAAAAAGTGAGCTACTGATGTCAGGAAAGTTACTGGGAGAACTTTAGAATGTATCACAATTTTGCTGTTTGACTTTTTAATGTCTCCTCTCTTAGGAACATCATTTTCCTAATTTGTTTCTATTGCATTCTTTGCAAGCTACTCAAGCATATCTTAATTTTGATCATTTATTTTCTAAATATAACCTAAGATAGAAGTATTATATATTTCTCTATTTGTAAATATATCTCATCCAGTCTCTTAATTCTGTTCTTGATTTGAATGACTTGTTTTGAGACAACTGTGTATTACCAGAGCAAATGTTTATATCAAATGTATTGAGTGTGTGGAAGTTTACTTTTATCTTCTGAAATATGTATACTGTTTCTTGAAGCAATTCTTCTTAAAATGCATATTCTATGCCTAACTTTTGTTTTTTAGGGGATTTTATTCTTTTGTTTTTCTTTGTGCTTTATCTTGTTTATAGAACAATTTTTTAGTGTACAAAACCTAGACTCATTGTGATGCTTCTTAGAGATCTAACATTTTTGAATATAGATAGTCACTAGGTTTGCTCTTTTCTCGAATATACTGGGATAATTTACCTTGGCCTCTTCTTTTTCCCTAGGTATTCTTTTGCTTGAATTTTTGGAATTTCTACTGGAGGTTAAATATCGATACTTAGATTACGTTCAGTACTCAGTCACTTGGTAGGAAGATTCACTCATATGTTGTTTTTCCAATCACTTTCTTCCTGAAGAAATGAAATCTCTGTTTAGATTTGTATCTTGTCATTTAGCTCTCTCACTCACTCAAGAATACAGCTAATCTTTCCAGTAATGAGCAATCCTCCATATGGGAAATATAGAAGATTCCAAGACCTGTTACATTCTACACTTTTTTTCTCTAAGGTCAGTGATGTGTGAAATGGTGTTTGAATAAAAAAATTTTGTGTTCGGTCTCCATGTGATATTGTTGAGTTTCAATGTATTGGGAGCACAATTTGTGGAATATTTGATATAGACTTATAGGCATTCCATAATTTTAGAGCATTTCCTGTTCATACTGATATATTTTTAAAAATTCCCGTATTTCTGTGAAAGTTATTAGGTTAGAAAGAGAAGTTGTGGAAATACCGCATTGATTGTAACAACATTTACATCTTAAAATTTTTTCATAGAACTTATTTCAAACTTTTCATGCTTAGTAATATATGATGTTCTTAATGTATAAGGGTATATTTTTCATGCTCAGAAAAATTGCTGATGTTAAATGGGTCCCCGTTAAGTGTTACCTACAAATTAAATGAATTACTTTCCATAAATCTTGCATTGTACTTTTGGAATGCCTTAAGCCCTGTGCTGTTCTCTCTGATTCACTTATGGGTGCTTAGTGGGAAGCCTCAAAAGGGTCAGATTGAAAAGGAAGATGATCTAAGGTAGCAATTCCTCACCAGGAAAATTAAAAAGCCTGTGATTTGGGAGCTGAGAGATGCAATTCCAGGGAGCTAATTTTGCAAGGCACTGATATGCAGTGACAAAGAAAAGACTAATAGTAGTTAATGTTGCTTAATATTTACTTCAAGAGAATGAATTTGAAAAGGAAACATTTGCTTTGGTAACACACAATTGTGTCATAATAGACAAAATGTATGATGCTTCCTACTGGGAAAGAGTGAGGGGAAAAGGTAAAGATAATAATGAGGATATTGCAGAGAGCTTTTGTTTGTAATTACAAGATTGTGGTGTTAGTCTAAATCAAGAGGAGAGTATGTATGGTTTCCATGTTACAAGTCTCTTTTACTCACATTAGTACTATTAATAAAGCCAAGTTCCAATAGACAGTAGAATCACATGTGTGAGGCAATTCAACTTTGTAGGAAGATTGATGAGGCTTCTTTGGCCAGATCTTTAGGCCTGTTCATTTGATAATGATGTCAACTATCTACTGGTTGACCTAACTGTGTCATTTTTTCCTTGTGGAAACAAAAGGAGCATAACATGACAGGTTCAACTTGGATGAATGATTGCTGAGAGAGTACTCTGTGCTGTGCACTCTAAGGGCTGGGGCTGCAGATTTATGTCATTATATGACCTCTGGCTTCATGAATCTCACAAACAATTGTGAGAATATAGACATAAACTTAGTCAAATGCAAGCAAAACAAAACAAAAAACAAAACGAATTCCTCAGCAGGTGTTTCATACAGTTAAGGACACAGGTTATGGAAGAGTCTAGTGGTAAAAGACAATTTTTATCCTAAGAGTAGATACCTTGGAGACAGGGGATAAAGAAAGGACTGGACTGGCCATTTTATAATGAAGAATGAATTAGCATCTTTCCAAGTAGAATTGTGTCATAAATCAGATATAATGTTTACTTGGAGATAATATCAGATACTATTTTTATTTGAAAATAAAATATCTTTTTAACTACATGCTTTCAGTAATATGAAACACATTTTGCATTTATGCTTTGATGTTTATTTATTTATTTAATTTTTAATTTTGAAGATGTGGGGAACAGTTCAGAGTCTGGTATACAAATGTTCATTATGCAGGCTTCCTTGTTGATGAGGTGTAGCCTCCACAGCCCCGGCTGTTTCCCACTACTGCCAATCCTGCCTGTCCTCCCCTGGCAGTTTCTAACTACTGCCAATCCTGCCTGTCCTCCCCTGGCAGTTTTCAACTACTGCCAATCCCTTTCTTATAGTATTATGACAATTGTTCAAAGTCTGCTTATGAGTGAGAACATGTGGTACTCAGTTCTTTGTTTCTGTAATAGATCACTCAGTATTTTAGACTCTAAGTTCATCCAACTTACTGTAAATTTCACAATTGTGTCCTTCTTTATAGCTGCATAATATTCCATTGTATGTGTATACCACACTTTTTTTTTTTCATTAATCAGTATTTTTTATTATGGTTTTGTGGGGTACAGTTAAGGGTTAGGTGTACAATGACGTTTCATTCAGGCACCCTGTAGATAAAAAGTGTTTTCCCATCTCCCGACAGATATTTGCTACTGTTAATCCCATCCCCCTCCCCCCCATAGATTCCCAGTACCATCAGTCATTTTCTTATAGTATTGCATTGGATGTTCAAGGTCCATTATATGAGTGAGAACATGTGATATTCGGATTTTTGTTTTTGTGAGAGGTCACTCAGTATTATAGTTCCATCCAGGTTGCAGCGAAATTCATGATTTTGTTCTTTTTTATGGCTGCGTAGTATTCCATCGTGTATATGTACCACATTTTTTTAATCCAGTCCTCTTTTGATGGGCAGCATGGTTGTTTCCAGGTTCTTGCTATTGTGAACAATGCTGCAATAAACATACATGTGCAAGTATCTTTTTTATATAGTGATTTGTGTTCTTCAGGGTATATTTCCAGTAGGGGGATTGCAGGGTCATATGGAAGGTCAATTTTTAGAGCTTTTAGGAATCGCCACACTGCTTTCCACAGAGGTTGCACTAGTTTACACTCCCACCAACAGTGTAGAAGTGTTCCCTTTTCACCACACCCTCTCCAGCAGCTGTTATTTTTTGAGTTATTGATAATTGCCATTCTGACTGGAGTTAGGTGGTATCTCAGTGTGGTTTTGATTTGCATCTCCCTGATGATTAGTGAGGTTGAGCATTTCTTCATGTGTTTGTTGGTTGCTCGAATGTCTTCTTTTGTGAAGTGTCTGTTCATGTCTTTTGCCCATTTTATAATGGGGTTGTTTGTTTTCTTCTTTTCAGTACGTTTCAGTTCCTTGTAGATCCAGAATGTTAAGCCTTTGTCAGACCTAGAGTTGGCAAAGACTTTTTCCCAGTCTGTAGGCTGTCTCCCTGCTCTCTTGATGGTTTCTTTGGCTTTGCAGAAGCTTGTCAGTTTAATAAGGTCCCATTTGTCTATCTTCTCTCTTAAGTCCTGTGGGTTTCGGGTTTTGTACAGGAATTGGATTTCCATGAGAGTATTTCCTTCCTTTTCTAAGGTTCTTATGGTTTGAGGTTTTACATTTAGGTCTCTGATCCATTTGGAGTTAACCTTTGTGCATGGGGATAGATAGGGGTCCTGTTCCAATCTTCTGCATGTGGTCAGCCAATTTTCCCAGCACCATTTACTGAATAGGTTCTCCTCTCCCCATTGGTAGGTGGTGGGGGCTTTATCGAAGATGAGTTGGTTGAGAAATTGATACACCACACTTTTAAAATCCAGTCCTCTTTTGATGGACCGCATGGTTGGTTCCATGTATTTACTATTGTAAATAATACTGCAATAATCATGCAAGTGTAGGTATCTTTTTCATAGAGTGATTTGAGTTCTTCCCAGTATATTCCCAGTATGCTTTGATGTCTAAGTGCAAAGATTCCAGGAAGAAAAGATATAAAATCATAGTGATAGCGTTTCTTTATTAGAAACAAGTTTGGTGCCATAAGTATACTGGGTCACTGTAAAAGGAAGCAAATAAAGGATATAAGGAAACAAATGAACAAGAACTGAAGGTAGGAAGTAGAAAGAGAAAGTGTGTGGAATGAACAGAGGCATGAAATCAGAAGAAACAGATTCAAGTGTTGTCTTTATGACTTATTAAGTGTATGTCTTTGGCCAGATAACATGAGCTCTCAGGAGTTGATTTACTTAATGCCAATCACATCTAGTATATTTTAGCCATGTAAACGTATAAATTAATTTCCTGACAATTTGGTCTCAAGTTCCCTTGACCTCCCAGAGTGTAGGGATTACAGATGTGAGACACTGAACCAGGTCCAAATTTTCATTTTGAGGGTGATAATTACTTTTCTCCCTTAATTGAAAATTATTTTTCTCCCTTAATTGAAAATTGCTGAAATAAAGTCTCAGGTGTCTGTCAGTTACCATTATTCAAGTCTCCCCCTTTTTGCAACAGGAAATATATTAAATTAAAGTATAAATTTAGAAAGAATGGGTGGTCTTATTTATTTCCTATGGAACATGGTGGTGTTTCTTACTATGCCTGCTTTTCTCTGTTTTGGGGGGCATCGGAGGACAGCAAAGACATTAAGAAGGTATGTGTTACATTTTTAAAAAATGTGCCCATTAGGAAAATAAATAGATCTAAGTCACTAGATGTAAAGACATAGCTGATAAGCACTCAACATTCAATTTTTTTTGGTGGTAACATTGTCACTCATTTGTTCTCATATGATATGTCATCTTTTTCAGCTATGCCTCAGCCTTCAGAAATAGACTTTGCACATGGGGATGGTGAGGAGGACCAACGAGAGCCACCTAAATGGTTTCATTCTGTTGGGATTTTCTGATCACCCTCAGTTACAGAAGGGTCTATTTGTGGTCATATTGGTCCTGTATCTACTGACAATTTCGGGGAATATCACCATCATTCTAGTATCTCGCTGGGAAGCCAAGCTCCACACACCCATGTACTTCTTCCTTTCTCATCTTTCCTTCTTGGACCTCTGCTTCACCAGCAGTGTTATTCCCCAGCTTCTGGTAAACTTGTGGGACCCCATGAAAACCATCACTTATGGGGGCTGTGTGACTCAGCTCTATGTCTCTCTTGCCCTGGGATCCACCGAGTGTGTCCTCCTGGCTGTGATGTCCTATGACCGCTATGTGGCTATCTGCCGTCCCCTCCATTACACCGTCTTAATGCATCCTCGACTATGCCACATCTTAGCATCTGTGGCATGGCTCAGTGGGATGGCCACCACTCTGGTACAGTCCACGCTCACCCTGCAGCTACCCTTTTGCGGCCATCACCAGGTGGATCACTTCATTTGTGAGGTCCCTGTGCTAATCAAACTGGCTTGTGTGGACACCACATTCAACGAGACTGAGCTCTTTGTGGCTAGCATCCTCTTCCTTATTGTGCCTGTGTCATTCATCTTGGTCTCCTATGGCCATATTGTGCAAGCGGTGTTGAGGATCCAATCAGTTACTGGGAGGCAGAAAGCATTTGGGACCTGCTCCTCCCACCTGATGGTCGTTGTCCTCTTCTATGGAACCATCATCTTCATGTATCTGCAGCCGGCCAAGAGTAGATCCAAGGACCAGGGGAAGTTTGTTTCCCTCTTCTACACTGTGGTGACCCCCATGCTTAATCCTCTTATTTATACTCTGAGGAACAAAGAGGTTAAAGGGGCACTAAAGAAAGTTCTGTGGAAGATTCTGGGAACAAATTTTGAATGATCCCCCCTTCCAAAAAAAATTAGTGACACTGTGGTAAACTTCTTTTTTTTGTGGTAAAAACATATAGTAACTTTTATTTTTAAAATTTATTTTATTTTATTATTATTATTTTTTGTCAAGCATATGATACTTTTTTCTTCTCTTTTTTTACTTATAAAGATGTGGGGTACAATTCAGGGTTAGGTATACAAATATTGATTATGCAGGTACCCTTGTTGATGAGGTATGCCCCTCCCTCCCCAGCAGTTTCCCTCAACTGCCAAACCCACCCCCCTTTCCCTGACAGTTTTCCACTGCTGCCAATCCCTTTCTTATAGTATTATAGTAATTGTTCAAGGTCCGTTTATGAGTGAAAATATATGGTACTCTGTTCTTTGTTTCTGTGATAGATCGCTGAGTATGGTCCATTCTAAATCCATTCAAGTTTCTGCGAAGTCCAAATGTTTGTCCTTCTTTATGGCTGCAAAATATTCCATCGTGTGCATGTACCACATTTTTTTTTATCCAGTCCAGATTCAATGGGCAACATGGCTGCTTCCATGTTTTTGCTATTGTGAATAGAGCTGCAACAAACATACTTGTGCAGGTATCTTTTTTATAGAATGACTTGAGTTCCTCCGGGTATATTTCCAATGGGGGAATTGCTGGGTCATATGGAAGGTTAATTTCTAGTTCTTTCAGAAATCGCTGCACTGTCTTCCAAAGAAGTTGCACTAGTTTGCATTCCTACTAGCAGTGTAGAATTGTTTGTTTTTCTCTGCATCCTTGCCAGCATCTGTTGTTGTTTGTTTTATTAACGATGGCCATTCTTACTGGGGTTAGGTGGTATCCCAGTATGGTTTTGATTTGCATTCCTCTGATGATGAGTGAGGTTGAGCACTTTTTCATGTGTCTGTTGGCTGCCAGTATATCTTCTTTTGAGATGTGTCTATTCACATCTTTTGCCCACTTTTTAATGGGGCTGTTTGTTTTTTTCCTTCGGCACGTTTGAGGTCCTTGTAGATCCTAGACGTTAGGCCTTTGTCAGATATACAGTTGGCAAATATTTTTCCCATTCTGTGGGCTGTCTCCCTGCTCTCTTGATGGTTTCTTTTGCTTTGCAGAAGCTCATTAGTTTGATGAGGTCCCACTTGTCTATCTTATTTCTTAAGGTATGGGCATTTAGTGTTCTGAATAGGAATTGGTTGCCAGTTTCAATTTCCATAAGGGTTTCTCCTACATTTTCTACGATTCTTATAGTTTGAGGTTTTATGTTTAGGTCTTTGATTCATTTAGAGTTATTTTTGTGTATGGTGATAGGTAGGGGTCATGTTTCAATCTTCTGCGTATGATTAGCCAATTTTCCCAGCACCGTTTACTGAATAGGTTGTCCTCACCCCAGTGGTTGTTGTTGGAGGCTTTGTCAAAGATGAGTTTGTTGAGAAATTGAGGCTTTGCTTCCGGAATCTCTATCCTGTTCCATTGGTCTATATGCCTATTCTTGTACCAATACCAGGCTGTTTTGATTACTGTAGCCTTATAGTAAAGTTTGAAGTCTGGAAGTGATACCTCCTGCTTTGTTTCTTTTGCTAAGGATTATTTTGTTTATTCATGGTGGTTTATGTTTCCATATAAATGTCTGTATTGTCATTTCCAGGTCTGAGAAGAATGATGTTGGTAACTTAATGCGTATAGCATTGAATCTGTAGGTTGCCTTTGGTAGGATGGACATCTTAACAAAGTTGGTTCTTCCTATCCATGAGCATGGAATATTTTTCCATTTGTTTGTGTCTTCTTGGATTTCTTTGAGCAGTGTTTTGTAGTTCTCATTGTAAAGTTATTTCACTTCTCTGGTTAGGAAGAACATATAGCATCATTTAACAGGAGAACTTCTGGGCCATTTTCTTTCGTTAAATACTTGTATAATATTTTGCATTGTGTAAAATACCATGCAATATATTTCCATAAATATATATGGATGATATGTCTGTAAAAACATATGGAATGTATGTCTATATACATATACAGCATACATGTCCTTGAAGTCCCAAATTTAATAATAGCATAAAATAAATCCTTACTTAATCTGTACTTCAGTGTCTTTTCTGCAGAATATATTATTTATGTAGCATAAATGAAGCTACTTTTAAATAATTGCTTTACCAGGTTAAGAGAAACATGAAAATATTCAAGAAATGTTAAGATCAATCAACCTCTGTCTCTTCAGTTGCAAGTAACACTTCACTTCTGAGCTTTCCTGTAGTTTTAGGTGGACTTGTGGCTTGTTCATTTCCAGGAACATAGCTGAGGTGGGTGCACGCTGGACAAGCTGTTATGAAGCAAATTCTTTTCTTGCACCTTATAGAGCATCCCCTTAAAATGTGTCAGAGATGTGTAGAGATGCAAGAGCTACTTAAGGTCAAGAGGCATGCATTAAAGTGATGTGTAAAGTATGAGGAAAGAGTTTGGCTCTGGCTGTGTAGTTGAACTGATGAGTCACTTTGAATTACCTAATATTGGAATATGAGTCCTTAGAGAAAGTACAGTTGTAGAATTTTCTATGACTACACAGACCTATGAATAATTATAGTTATTGTTCTTATTCTCTGTATTCTTATATAAAGAGCACAGTTTGATAATTTAGAGATTTATCTTCCAGATAAAAGTTTAATTAAACTTTTATATATTTGCCCTAGAATACAGATTTTCATTTCCTATGGTGTCACTCTAAATAACCTTTGCCCATACCATTTCTTTTCTTGAAATGAGGAATTTTGCATCTTGACTCTAGACAAATTTATGTGAACTCCTGTAGAATTACTTTCTACTTCACTGCATTATAGCAAGCATTGGGTTGCATAGTCTATGGTAGGAAGCAATGTTTTATGTCCAAACTTACATCAGAATGAATAAATGAATTCAGTGAGATGAGAAAAATATTATGGGAAGGTCTTGTAGGTCCAAGTGTGGAAATCATTTCAAATAAGGAATTAAAAGAAAATGAAGTCATTTATAACTGTTCAGAAGCAGAAGCATAATTATGAAGATTATGTGCTGCCTGGATTCTATCTATGTCTAGAAAGTCTATCATTTTAGTGTATAGAATATGAATTTTTAAATTTTTAATTTAGCTATTCTTTACAATTTGCTGGGAAAAAAGTGACCACAATGTACTGTGCTAATCGCTAAGCACAGGGAGAAAGCGAGACATGAATGGTATATGCCCACATGGAGCTCATTGCCATTAGGAAAGATAGATCCGAAAACATTATAAGATAATCAGGGAAATGAAACTGGCATAAGGTGCATGGAGGAAAAAATAGTGAGAGTTATGCAATTGAATATCCAGGAGCTAACTGAAGGCTTCCTGAGAAAGTAGTGTTTAATCTGTGACCTCAGTAAAGCTAGGGAGCAACCTGGAGGATGACCCAGGAGGGATTGAGTAAGGAACGGGAAGAGTTTCCAGTAGAATTCTTGGTGTAAGGCAATGCCGCCAATTGTCAGCTGGAGTTTTATTGACATTCCAAGTCTGGGTAATGTGGGCCTTCTGTTCTAAAATTCCCCCAGATTGGTACACATTTTTTGAGGACTTTTATTCTTAGAGTGACTATCGTCTTGTGCTACAAAAATTCATGAGTGGATTTTAAAGGGGCTGACATCCTGTATAGGAAGGCAAGTAGTCTCCAAGGGTACAATTCATTTTAGGTGACAGAGAGGATATTTCCTTTAAGTTATTAGAGCCAGAGGATGTATACATATGCTATAGTAGGATATAGTGGGAATAGAATGTTCTCCCTTGTGCTGAGAAGGGCACAAATATCCCTGCACTACAAGTAAAATGAGGCTTAATTATTCAGAGAAAATATAAGGGAAAGAAAAACAGGTTTATTGGGAAAGATATAAAATAATTGGAAATAATTGATAAACATAGTCAAATAATTAAACAAGGAAAAATGAGGACTCTCCTATTTTAAATAACAAAGAAACACTTAATTTTTACTTCTATATGTCAATTAAAGTATTATAAAAGTAGAAAAGAGGAATGAGAATAGAATTCTGAATTTCCCTGCATAAAAAGTATAAATACAGGGCATTTTGCTGCAGTGAAAACAACACAGTGTTAATCATGCCTGACATTTACTGTCCACATGAAGCTAGTCACAGTAACCTTGACCGTGTGTTCAGTTACTCAAGGGCTTTGCTCATGCGACTTATTCTCCATAACTACCAAATGATAGTGTTTTTCTACTGCCATATACTGAAAGTGCTATAATGGGAGTAATTAGGATGAATTTAATTGGTAAATGTTTGGGAAACTGCCAAGTTTGCTGATACCTTACTATAGGCAAGTGTTAGACAAAAGTGATGACTGTATTTTTCCATGACCATATCCCAGGATGCGCGGTTATGGGCATTTTAACGAGTTACATGCTTTCCGTAGAGGAAAGATGGTAATTCTCTAGCTCTTCTGGGGTGTGGTGATGTCATATTAATTGGCACTTTCTTTTCCTTTTCAGCATAAACTACCTCCTTACTGAGGAGGTAATCATGGAGTATCTCACCTTCATGCTCTTTTTCTTCCGAGTGAGAGGACTGGGGATAGCTCATCTTCTACTGACACATTTCCTGGCAAGTGCCAGCTACAAATTCAGAAGCCATTTAACTATTTCCATTTTTTGGAATTGGCGTTTCCACCTTGTACCACAGAAAACTTGAAGAGGGAGTGATATATTTTTGGGATGCTTCAGAGTGATTCAGCCCCCAGAGATGTGGCTTCTAGCCATTGTGAAGCTTACTCATAAGGAAGGGTCAAATTTCACCTGTGCCTCAAACTCCCAGAGGATGGTTTTAACATCTCATGTTCTTCCAGGTAGGGGAAGAAGGCATCACTGTTCTATGCATTCCGACATCCAATTCTAGCAGCAGTCAGTGACAATACTTTAGAACACTGACTGCTTTGTTTTCTCCAGACCTCACATTTATTTCCTAGTTTGTGCTTTCTTAAACAGCTCCTGTGACTTTGGAACATTGACTTGGGAAAGTCTATTTCTTTCCTCTTGAGAAACAGACAGCTGGAGACACTGTGGACAAGGAAGTAACGTATGAGGGTGGAAAGTGTATTCCTGGCCAGAGATAGGTAAGTAGACAGGAAGGACCAGGTCCAGTCATGAAGGTCAGGTTGTGTTTTATTGTATGTAAACTATGACTCCAAAGCAATTAAACAAATATGAAGTCTATGTATTTCTTTTTTTTTTTTTTGAGTTGAAATCTCACTCTGTCACCCAGACTGGAGTGCATTGGCACACTCCCGGCCACCGCAGCCTGGACCTGCTGGGCTTTGTCGATCCTTCCGCCTCAGCCTTTCAAGTAGCTGGAACTACAGTCACGCGCTACCACGCCCGGCTAATTTTTTATTTATTGTAGAGATGAGGCCTCACCATGTTGCCCAGGCGGGTCTCGAACCCGCAGGCTCAGGCAATTCACTCACCTAGGCCTCCCAAAGTGCGGAATTACAGGCTGAGCCACTGAGCCCGGCCTGAAGTCTATGTATTTCAAATTACTCTCTTCATGTGCCCATTTCAGAACCTTTTTTCCCCCACAAAATTATCGTGATTCCACAGAGGAATGATAGTAATTCTTGTTTCTTTTTGTTTTCTTTCTTTGACACCTTATGTCTCATTGGCTCAGCGGGTATAAATAGATCATCCCTGAGCTTTCTATATTCTTCAAAATTAAAAAAAAAAGCCTAATTCAAAGCTTTTTCTATGGGATACACATTTGTGAAACTTCTCACCAGGGTCTAAAAACAATCTCGTTGAGTTATAAGATAATTAAATCAGGATAAATCTGCTCAGCCAGTGATTTTAATGATGACTGCAAACACATTCCCAGAAATTCAGCTCCAAAGGGAGATTAAGATATGGCACACATCTCTACTTACCACACTCTCTGCCTCTTTATTTAATTGCAGTTTCAGGCTGCTGACTTATTCTGTGCTATAATTACTCCTAAAAACAATTGAAATGCTTGTCATTCATTGTTTATGACCATATCTTTCTCCCTTTCAGGTTACATCCATAATCTCCCATCTCATTGAAAAGACATTTGTGATCAATTTAAATAATACTTTTGATGTACCCTTTTGTTTTTAATTATTTATTAATTTTAAGAAATATTATTAAATTTTTTTATTATAGAGATGTGGGGTACAAGGGAGGATTTGCCACATTATTTGGCTATAGGTAATGTTTGGGCTTCTAACTGGCCCTCACTCCCCCTGGTACTGGACTAGGTATCCTTTGTGTCTTCTTGTGACTTTCACTGTCCTTCTTCCTTTCTTCCCCTAATAGTGCCCTGTGACTGTCAATCCCACCCTTATGCTAATATGACTAGTGTTTAAGGCCCACTTATGAGTCAGAACATTTGGTATTCGCTTCTTTGTTTCTGTGATCGTTCACTTAGTATGGTGGTCTCCAACTCCATCCAAGTTGTTATGAAGGTCATGACTTTGTACTTTATGGCTGTGCAACAGCTTTTTTGCTTTTAAAAGGCCTTTGACTTTCAGTTATCTCTATTCTGAATGGATGAATATGCTCATTTTTAGGAATTTTTTCAAAAATAAGCTTTCATATTTGTGTTATGTTGTTGAATATTGGAAATGTAAGAAAAAGCGTCTATTAGAATAGAATGAAGCATGAATGATTCATATCAACGTTTATATACTGAAAAGTATTTTCTGAAGAATAATAATTGATTAGTACAGGAGTGTGACTGTACTTTGGATTGCCACCCTGTAATCACACAGTGAAATAATGGATGCTAGAGTGAAAAACAGTTAGTGTTAGAGAACAAGGCATGATATGGAAGTGTACACCATTTGTTGGTTGGTGTAGTATTTCTGGTGTGAACAACCAAGAGCAACAAACAGAGGAGGTGACATGAATGCCTGAGGGTCATGCATGGTCTGAGTGCATGGGAAGGGATGGATAAGCACTGGTGGATGTGAGGGGCCATGGGATGTCCAGCAAAAGCAAGAAGAGGGGTTTTACCTGTGCTCATGCTACAGTTAGGCAGGATACTGTGTGATGTGAACACACCCAGAAGTGTGCAATAGTTGAAGATAGATGGTTGGGTGGAGGCCCACCCCACACAAGATGAGTATCTCATCTTCTAAGGGTGATAGAATAGTCTGTGGGTATACAGGGAACAGTATTTTTGTGGGATAGGACTCAGAAGACCCTGTCCCATGAGATGTCTCAGAGAAGCTAGGGATTAGCTCTGGATAAAGGGGCCACGTGTGCACATGTTAAGGAGGCATTTTCAACTGCCATGTCTAAAAGTCTGCTTCACATGGTGGTGTAGGGACCATGCTATGGTATACATGGAGCTGAAGGAAGAATAAGGTGCACAGGAAAAAGGAACAGAAGTACAAGGTCACAGTCAGTATGTGGGGAGGGCTGGGAGGGTAACTGGTTGGACCTTGGAAGAGACTTTTTTAGGGACTGGTGAAAGGCAATAATTAGCATGGTTCATTCAGTCTCAATTAGAGAATCTGATTCTTTCTGAGATATATTTGTATATGAATAGGTCTTTGAATACAAATTTTTTTCTACTTGGAATAAAATTTTATTCATTAAAAAATATTCAACTTTAATTAAAATAGATGATGTTTTGTGGTGCAGCAATTTTAATTTTACAAACTGCAAATTGTTTACAATATACACATTATTTGACTGTCTTGTGTGACAATTTCCATATAAAGTAAATTATATGGAAATGTTTTTTAAACATTGTCCAGATTTACCATAAGTTTATTAATTTTGTTTTATTATTTTTGACCTGCTATTAGATTCTCCTTTTTTCCCCCAATGCTTTATTTAGGTATTTTTAGAACATCACTATTTATAATTGCTTTTGCTAACTTTTAATTTTAAGATGTCGTTTTTAACCTTTACTGAGTTTTCTTTCCTCATAGGTTTTCTAAACTTATTAATTAATTAATTAACTTAATGATTTCCTTATTTTGTCTTGTTTAATAAGAGTGTTAAAACCACGAATATTTTTATGGTTAATAAGAGTGTTAAAACCATGAATATTTGCTAGTCATGCTTCTTTTTAAGGAAAAGATTCTAATAATCTCTACTGAAATTTTGTCATTTAGCTCTTTCACTCACTCATGAATACAGCTAATCTTTCCAGTGATGAACAATCTTTCATATGGGAAATATAGAATATTCCATGACCTGCTACATTCTATATTTTGCTTCACCAAAGTTAGTGATGTGTAAAATGATGTTTAAAGAAAAGAATTTTGTGTTCTGTCTCCACGTGATTTTGTTGAGTTTCACCATATCAGACATGAAATTAATGGAATATTTGATATAGACATATGCATTCCACATTTTTAGGGCATTTCCTGTTTATATTGATATATTTTAAAAATGTTTCCCTTATTTTTGTGAAAGTTATTAGGTTAACTAAAGAAGTTATGGAAGCCGGGCTCGGTGGCTCAGCCTGTAATCCCGCGCCTTTGGGAGGCTGAGGTGAGTGGATTGCCTGAGCTCGCGGGTTTGAGACTCGCCTGGGCACTGACACCTCATCTCTACAAAAAAAAAAAAAAAATGAGCCGGGCGTGGTAGCATGCGCCTGTAATTCCAGCTACTCAGAAGGCTGAGGCGGAAGGATTGCTGGAGCCCAGCAGGTTGAGGCTGCGGCTGGGAGTGGCCATTGCACTCCAGTCTGGGCGACAGAGTGAGACTCCCAGTCAAAAAAAAAAAAAAAAAAGGAAGAAGTTATGGAAATACTGCATTAATTCTAACAATATCTACATCTTAAAATTGTTTTGTAGAACTTATTTCAAACTTTCCATGCTTAGTAAAATATGATGATCTTAATGAGTAAAAGTATATTTTTTCTTGCTCAGAAAAATTGCTAATGTTAAATGGGGTTGAGTTATCTGTTGTCTGCAAATTAAATGAATTGCTTTCCGTGATATTGTACTGTACTTTTGGAAGGTTCTAACACTTTTGCTGTTCTTTCTGATCTTTTCATGGGTTTTTACTAAGAAGTCCTAAAAGGTTCAGAATGAAAAGAAAGGTGATCTGAGGCAATAATTCTTCACCAGGAAAATTAAAAAGTCAGTGATTTAGGAGCTGAGGAATGCAAATCCAGGATGACACTTTGCAGGGCACTGATGTGTGGTGAGAAAGAACGGACTAATAGGAGTTTATGTTGCTTAATATTTACTCAAAGAAAATGGATTGTTAAAAGGAAACATTTGCTTTGGTAATAAACAGATGTTTGCCTTGTAATGGACAAAATGTGTGATACTTCCCACTGGGAAAGAATGAAGGAGGAAAGGGAAAAAAAAATAATAAGGATATTGCAGGGTGCTTCGATTTTGCAATTACAAGATTGTGGTGCTCATGTAAATCAGGAGGAAAGTATACGGTTGCCACGTTACAAGTCCCTCCTACTCACATTAGTGCTATTAATAAAGTCACGTTTCAATAGATGGCAGAATCACACCTGTGTGAGGCAGTTCCATCTTGGAGGAATATTGGTGAGGTTTATTCAGCCAGATCTTTGGGCTTGTTCATTTGATAATGATGTCACCTATCTATTAGTTGACCTAGCTGTGTCAGTTTTCCATGGGGGAAACAAAAGAAGTATAAAATGACAGGGTCAACTTGGATGAATGATTGCTAAGAGGTTACTCTGTGCTGTGCACTATAAGGCCTGGGACTGAAAATTCATGTCATATATGGCCCCTGACTTCATGAATCTCATAAACTGTTGTGAGTAGACAGACACACAACTTAGTAAAATGCAAGCAAAACAAAACAAAAAACAAAATGAATTCCTCAGCAAGTGTTTCACATAGTTAAGGACAAAGGTCATGGGGAGGGTCTAGTGGTAAAGGACTATTTTTCATAAGAGAAGACACCTTGAAGACAGGGGATAAAGAAAGGACTGGTCATTTTATAATGAAGAATGAATTAGCATCTTCCTGAATAAAACTGTGTCATGAATCAGATAGAATGTTAATTTGGAAATAAAATCAGATATTACTTTTGTTTGGGAACAAAACATCTCTTTAATTACATGCTTCCAGTAACAGGAACCACATTTTTCATCCACACTTGGAGCTGATGTTTAAAGTGCAAAAGATTTCAGGAAAAAAAAAACATATAAAATGATAATGATGGCATTTCTCCATTAGAAGTGAGTTTGGGGTCATGAGCACCCAGGGTCTCTATAAAAGGAGGCAAGCAAAAGATAAAAATAAATAAATGAGCAAGAACCGAAGAAAAGAAGAAGAGAGAGAAAGTGTATGAAATGAACAAAGGCATGAAGTCAGAAGAAACAGATTCAAGTGTTGCCTTTATGACTCACTAAGTATATACCTTTGGCTAGATCACATGAGCTCTCAGGATTAGATTTTTTTAAAATGCCAGTCTCTTCTGGTATATTTCAACCATGTAAACTTATAAACTAATTTCTACACGTTTGGTCTCCACTCCCTTGACCTCCCAAAGTGCTGGGATTACAGATGTGAGACACTGGACCAGGTCCAATTTTCCATCTTTTTTGGCAATGAAAAGTTATTTTTCTTCCTTAATTGCTCTAATAAAGCCTCAGGCTTTTGGCAGTTACCATTATCCAAGTCTCCCCCTTTCTGTAAATAGAAAGCTATTAATGTAAAAGAGTAAATTTAGATAGAAAGGGTGATCTAATTATTTTCTACGAAAGATGATGGTGTTTCTTACTGTCTGCTTTTCTCTGCTTTGGTACGTCAGAGGACAGCTAAGACATTAAGAGTATATGTATTGCATTTATTTAGAATGTACACATTTGGAAAATAATAGATCTAAGTCACTAGATGTAAAGACATAACTGATAAGCACTTAACATTCAGTAATTTTTGGGAAGCAACATTATCACTCATTTGATTTCATACAGTATGTAATCTTTCTCAGCTATGCCTCAGCCTTCAGGAACAGACTTTGCACATGGGGATGGTGAGGAGGACCAATGAGAGCCACCTAAATGGTTTCATCCTGTTGGGGTTTTCTGATCATCCTCAGTTACAGAAGGGTCTATTTGTGGTCATATTGGTCCTGTATCTACTGACAATTTTGGGGAACACCACCATCATTCTGTTATCTTGCTGGGAAGCCAAACTCCACACGCCCATGTATTTCTTCCTTTCTCATCTCTCCTTCTTGGACCTCTGCTTCACCAGCAGTGTTATTCCCCAGCTCTTGGTAAACCTGTGGGATCCCATGAAAACCATCACCTATTGGGGCTGTGTGACTCAGCTCTATGTCTCCCATGCCCTGGGTTCCACCGAGTGTGTCCTCCTGGCTGTGATGTCCTATGACCGCTATGTGGCTGTCTGCCGACCCCTTCATTACACTGTCTTAATGCATCCTCGACTGTGTCACATCCTGGCATCCATGGCATGGCTCAGTGGAGTGGTGACTACTCTGGTACAGTCAACACTCACCATGCAGCTGCCCTTATGTGGGCATCGACAAGTGGATCACTTCATTTGTGAGGTCCCTGTGCTTATCAAGCTGGCTTGTGTGGACACCACATTCAACGAGGCTGAGCTCTTTGTGGCTAGTATCCTCTTCCTTATTGTGCCTGTGTCGTTCATCTTGGTATCCTATGGCCACATTGCGCAAGTGGTGTTGAGGATCCAGTCAGTCATTGGGAGACAGAAAGCATTTGGGACCTGCTCCTCCCACCTGATGGTCGTTGTCCTCTTCTATGGAACCATCATCTTCATGTATCTGCAGCCGGCCAAGAGTAGATCCAAGGACCAGGGAAAGTTTGTTTCCCTCTTCTACACTGTGGTGACCCCCATGCTTAACCCTCTTATTTATACCCTGAGGAACAATGAGGTCAAAGGGGCACTAAAAAAAATTCTGGGGAACATTCTAGGAATAAATATTACATGACAAAAAAAATTTAAGTGACTCTTTTTATGGTAAAAGCATATAACAACTTCTACTAGGAAGATTTTGGGGTCATTTTCTTTTGGTTAAATACTTACAGAATATTTTTCATTGTGTAAACATAACCATAAACATATACAAAATATATGTCTAGTCCCAATTTTGCCATTACCAGTAATAGCATAAAATGAATCCTTTATTCAATCTGTGCTTCAATGTCTTTTCTGCAGAATATATTATTTATGTAGAACATATGAAACTACTTTTAAATAAATGCTTTACTATAAACATGAAAACATTTAAGAAATGTTTAAATCACTCAACCTCTTTTACTTTCAGTTGCAAGTAACACATTCACCTCTAAGCCTTCCCAACGTCCTAGGTAGATCTGTGACTTGTTCATTTCCACTGATGCAGCTGAGATGCAGGTTGAGCAAACTGTCACGGAGCATATTTTTTTCTTGCTCCCTGTACAGCATCCATTTAAAATGTAGAAGATATGTGTAGAGATGCAACAGCAATATAAGGACATGACGCACACATTAAGGCGATGTGTAAATATGTGGAAAGAGCCTGGTTCTCTGACTTTGTTGTTGAACTGATGAACCAGTTTGGATTGCCTAAAGCTGTTCTGAGTCTTTAGCAAAAGCAGAGCTTTAGAATTTTCTGTGGTTTACCCAGGCCTATGTATAATAGTACATTATTATTATAACTCTATATCTCTGTTAAATAGTATATTTCAATACTTTAGATATTTATCTTCTAGATAAAAGTTTAATTAAACTTTTAATTGTTTCCCCTAAAATACAGATCTTCACTTCCCATAATGTCACTCTTAACAGCCAGCCTTTGCCCATTCCATTCCACTTGTGGAATTGAGGATCTTGATTTTAGAAAAATTTGTGCGAATTCATATTATTATTCTTTGTACTTCACTGTATTATAGCAAGCACTGAATTGCATAGTCTGTGGTAGGAAATAATACTTTATGTTCAAGCTTAAATCAGAATAAATAAATGAATTCAGTGAGATGAGGGACAATGTCATGGGAAGGTCTTGTAAATCCAAGTGTGGCAATCATTTCAAATAAGGGAAAAAAAGGGAATACATTGTCATTTATAACTGTCCAGAAGCAGAGGCATAATTTGGAACACAATGCATCACCTGGCTTCTATCATTTCAGTGTCTAGAATATGAATCTCCAATTATGTATCTAGTCATTCATTACATTTTTGGTGAGCATAATGGTTAAATAAATAAATATAATGAATGTTGTGTACTGTGCTACTTGCTAAGTATAGGGAGAAGGCGAGACATGAATGGTATATGCCCACATGGAACTCATTTCCTTTAGGAAAGATGGACCCTAAAACACTACAAGACAGTCAAGGAAATGAAACTGGATTAAGATGCATAAAGGAAAATATAATGAGAGTTATGCAATTGAATATCCAGGAGCCATCTGAAGGCTTCCTGAGAAAGCAGAAATTAACCTGTGACCTCGATAAAGCTAAGGGGCAACCTGGAGGACTACCCAGGAGGGATTGGGTTAGGAATGGGAAAAGTTTCCAGTAGAAGACTTGGCATAAGGCTATGCCTTCAAGTATCAGCTGTAATTTTATTCTGACATTCCAAATATGGGTAATGTGGGACTTCTGTTCCCAAGACTCCCCCATGTTGCTACAAATTTTCTGAGGGCATTTTATTCTTAGAGTGACTATGGTCTTATGCTCCTTATACAATTCTCATGAGTGTAGAGAACTTTAAACAAGATTATATTTTGAGCAGGGATAACTCATATCACAGCAAGCACTAAAAACACTCAAATCTTCCAGATAGCTCTTTTTTTCCTTCTGCTGGCACTTTTATTTCTTCCTAGAAGCACTATATTCTTTTGTAATGTTAGAATCAATGCCTACCCTTTCTAAAGCTTTTTTTTATTCTGAAATCTGTAGTCTGAGTCTTTAGCAAAAGCAGAGCTAGTTAGCATCCCTAACTGAATTCTGAGTTTGGAAAAAAAGAAACAAACCTCTCAGGCAGCCCCAGATATATAATGTTGTAAATAAAGTCGCTCTGCTAACTCTAGTTAAAAGATGGGAACAGGGAATGTGCCACTGCTTCATGCAGCTGCTCTGCTCTACACAGGTTGGGAACTGGGGAGAAGCTGAGTGAAAACCCCAAGATGTTTCCTAACAGGTGAAGATAGCTTTTCCATGGTTATACATTTATTTGGTTGTTGTAGGTCTTTGACTGATTTCAGAGTTACCATAAAGTTATTTAACCAGTCTAACATCTTGCTGATGTCACTTTCTCAAAAAGTTCTCTTTCTCAAAAAGTTCTCCATCACCATACATGAGATACAACAACAACGTGACTTGTGTAATTATCGTTTGGAAAGAAAAAGCAGCATTGACTTTTTTTTCAATTTTCTTCACTAGATTTAGCATATGACAGTTTAATAAAATTCCTGTTATATTAATTCATGAATTTATCACATAATTTACCTAGGATGAATAAATTATCAATACATTCTACTCCAATTACGCTCTTGGAGTTTGGACCTAAGACCAGATGTGGGCGCTCTTATGATTCCAGGGAGATGGAGCTACTAGTCCACTCTGCTTCATGCCCATAATCCATCAGTGACTGAAGAGGCAGGACTGATGAGGATCAACATTACCAAAAGTGACACTTTTATTACACAAACCATGTCATCATTTTTGTATTCCCTATCAGGTGTATAGCAAACTTTATCACTCAGCCAAGCCAATAGCTATCACACAGTTTTCTATCTTTTCATCTCATCTCAAAATTTTGTTTCAGTAAAGCTGCACTTTAAAAAAATTTCCAGCAACATGTTCACATTTTTTGTCATATGTCACTTTTTGTAATTCCTTTTCACCTATTAAAAATTCACATCATTGTGAATATTCACTTCTCCAAAAAGGGTAAATATTCCTGCTTTGTATGCATTCCAAAAGTACATACTAACATGTTCTTTTTTTTGACGTTTACATTTTTTATATTAAAGATGTAGGTACTCACACTTTCTTAATGCAAGTGTTACTCACATATCTTTAGTGCCCATTTAACTGCTTCCCTTGTTGTGTTATAAACTCCATGAGTCTTATGATCCTGACCCCAATTCCCAGAACAAGTTTAATTCATATTTTATAAATAAATTTATTAATGGATTAAATGTCTGTCCCCATGAATTATGATAAAATAAACATAAATGCTCCACTTATGCAAGTCGTCTTTTCTTTTGACTAGAAAATGAGGGCCCTACAAGGGTACCTGCACGACCAATGTTTGTATACCTAATTCTACATTGTACCCCACATCTTTATAATAAAAACAAGAAAGGAATTGGCAGTAGTGGAAAACTGCCTACAGGGGGTGAGGGGGCTTGGGGTGAGAGTGGCAGTAGTGGAAAACTGCTAGGGGAGGGGGGCACACCTCATCGACAAGGTTACCTGCATAAAGAACATTTGTATACCGAGCCCTGAATTGTACTCCATATCTTTAAATTAAAAAGTTTTAAAAAATGGGGAAAGAAAAGGAAAATAAAGGTCCTTTTGTACTTTTGCCTTCTATTATGTGAGGATAAGACTTTTCTCCCCTTCTGAGGAAGCAGCAAGAGGGCCCTTGCCAGTTGCTGCCAATTTTATCTGGGACTTCCAAGCCTCCAGTAATGTGAAGAAATAGATTTATATTCTTTAAAAACTTTATAAACAAACATACCTTAAATATATTGGCCAACTTGGAAGACCTCATCTCTACAATAAATCAAAAAAACTAGCCGGGCGTGGTAGTGCGTGCCTGTAGTTCTGGCTACTTGGAAGACTGAGGTGGAAGGATCACTGGAGCCCAGCAGGTCGAGGCAGTGGTAGCCAGGAGTGGCCACTGCACTCCAGTCTGGGTGACAAAGTGAGACTCCGGCTCAAAAAAAAAAAAAAGTACAAAATATTCATGAAGAAATAAAAAAGGGACAATAAGTGGAAGAACAGTCCATTTTTATGCATGGATGACTTAATGTCATTAAAATACCAACATTATAGAAAGTAATTTACAGCTTCAATGCAATCCTTATGAAATCTCAATGACATTTTTACAGAAATAGAAAAATTCTTTCTAAAATTTATATGGAAGTTAAGAGACACTGGATAGCCAAAACAATGGTGAAAAAACAAAGTTGGATCACATACATGTTTTGATTTCAAAATGTATTACAAAGCTATAGTAGTCAATGTGGTACTGGCGTAAAAACACATATATAGATCAATGAGAGAGAATGGAGAGCCCAGATATAAACCCTGTATAAATGATTAAATTATCTTCGAAAAAGGTACCAAGATCACTCAATGGGTAACAAAATTTTTCTTCCACATAGTGCTGGTAACTGGATATCTACTTCACCCTTATCTTACACCATATACAAAATTTAGTCAATAAAACTTAAAGACCTAAACATATAACCTAATACTATAAAACTTCTTGAAGAAAGCATAGAGGAACAATTTTATGACATTGGATTTGGCAATAATTTCTTCAATATGACGCCAAAAGTCTAGGCAACAAACGCAAACAAAAGGAATTACCTCAAAATTATAACAAAACAGAAAACATAAAAATTTCCACAAACTTTTATGTATCAAAGGACATGATCACAGAATGAAAAGACAACCCACAAAATTGAAGAAAATCGTTTCCAATCATATGTTTAATTAAAGGTTAATATCTAGATTATATAAGGAACATCTACAACTCAAAAACAAAATCAATAAAATGCTTAAAAATATGTGCAGGATTTGAGTAGACTTCAGCAAAGAAGATATACAAGTAGCCAATAGGAATTTGAAGAGAAGCTCAACATTACTAACTATAACAGAAATGCAAACCAAACCACTATGAGATACCAGTTCATGAAAAACAGGAAAACATCAACAACAAAATAGAAAATAAAAAGTTGCTGAAGAAAAGGAGACATTAGGTACACTGTGCATTGCTGGTAGAAATGTAAAATTGTGTAGCCACTTTTGAAAACAGTATGGCAGTTCCTCAAAAACTTAAACATAGTATTATCATAGGGTTCTACAATTCCACTTCTAGATATATACCCCAAAGATTGTGAACAAGGATTATAATATATTTTTGTAAACCCATATTCATAGCAGCATTATTCACAATGCTTCAAAGATAAGAACAACCCAAATGTCTATCAAAAGATGAACAGATGAACAAAATGTGGTATATACATAAGTGGAATATTGAGCTTTTTTAAAAAATGAAACTTTGATATTATTAAACATGATGATCCCTGAAAACATTTTGCTAGTAAAATAAGTCAGTAAAAAACTGAAATATAATGTGATTTCATGCATATGAGGTACTTATAGTAATAAACATAAATAAATAAAAAAAATATTACATATTATTAAATATAAATTAAAATATATATAATAAAATAAATTAAGTGGCTAGCAGAATGGTGATTGCCAGGGGATGTACAGAAGGAATATGGTAAGTAATTATTAATATTTAGTGGGTATAGATTTTCTGGTCCGGAAGATCAAAAATGTTTGGAAATAGTTACATGACAATGTGAATATACTTAATGCCTAGAGAATGGTTAAAACAGTAAGTTTTAAATTTATTTTACAACTATAAAAATAGCTGAAATGGTGTTTTGTGTTGTGTATATTTATCACTATATAGTTATATATATAATTTAATATATATTACCTATATATCATTAAAAAAAATTAAAATCAGTCTATGAATTCAGAGTGAACAGAATTCGAGAAGGAAGGCTAAAAAGATACAGTGTAATACAAGAGCTTGTATGCTAAAAGAGGGACAGGATTTAGACATATAGATGACTAACAACTTCATTATGCCAAAAAATGTCCCAAATGACACTGTTGACTTTTTTTTTTTTTTTTAATTTTTTTTTTTTTTTTTTGAGTTGGAGTCTCACTCTGTTGCCCAGACTGGAGTGCAGTGGCCCGCTCCCGGCCACGCAGCCTCGACCTGCTGGGCTCCAGCGATCCTTCTGCCTCAGCCTTCTGAGTAGCCGGAATTACAGGAATGTGCTACCACGCCCGGCTGATTTTTTGATTTATTGTAGAGATGAGGTCTCGCTGTCCAGGCGGGTCTTGAACCCGCAGGCTCAGGCAATCCACTCACCTCAGCCTCCCAAAGGTGTGGGATTATAGGTTGAGCCATCGAGCCCGGCTGACACTGTTGATTTTGTAAGAACACCAGACTCAGATACATTTTGGGTTTTAGTTCTAGCTCTTCTCATACCCAGTTGGTAAGGGTTGACAGTTTCATCAAAGATGAGCCTAAATTTCTATCTAGCTTGAGTAATCAGATTGATGGTAACACCATTGACTTTTCTAGGAAGCATGATGTTGAGAGTCAGGGTTTAGATTTGAACACAGGGCATTTGAGTTTTATCTCAAGTGGAGATAGTAGTTTCAAAATAGGATACAGGAATCTAGTTCTCAGTAGATAAATCTACATATAATTAATATAGTGATAAGCAGATGTTTTCCCTGAGGAAGAGATTAAATGTTATAAGAGATGAGGCTCTAGACTGGGTTTGATTGTTCCAAACTTTAAAAATTTAGTGAGTAAAATGAGATAGATGAGATTACAAAGGAGACAGCAATTCGACGTTTGTTCTGATAATTTGAGTGTAAGCTTTTCTGTGATAAGGGAAAGCTACTCAAAGTTAAACAAGTTATATGGTACAGGGAATCCAAAGTACTGGCAGAGGGATAAGCTTTAAAAGAGATGACTAAGATCTTCTCTACTGTAACAGGAATGAAGGAGGAACAATTCAGCAAATGCAAGCTGGTTTTCTTTTCTTTCTTTAATGTTAGACAAGTCCAATGGTTTCTGTTTCCTCTATGAAGTAGGCGATTTCAGAGCAGTACTGAAGAAAGAAATGCTTCACACTAGGGAAATATGTGTATTATTCTTCCTTGATGATCCCAAGAAGTTAGTCAATTCTTCTGCTAATTGCCTGCTTGGGACACAGGCTTTCCCCAAAAGACTTGATGTAAACAATTCATCAGATTCATAAACTTGCAAAATGTAGTTTCTGCTTCCCCACTCTCCAAGTTTTCATGACCACTAAGATAGTTTATTCAGGATAAGTTCATGTGAGAAATGTGAATCTGAATGGATTTTGTTTTGAAGTTGGTTTTCTTGTGTGTCGGCAGCAGGCTGGAGACAAAATAACAAAGTTAAGAGAGTGTCGTATAATTTGCTTCCTGAAGATGTGAAAAACACCAACACCTAAAATATTCCTGATAGTAAGTAAAAATTCAATCTGGTTTAGTCTAAATTAAATGCAGTTGTGTCTTGAAGAGGTTCATAAAAGTTAATACAGAAGAGACTTTATTGCTTTCATTACTGCTGGGTTTGTGGTATCATTAGAGTATTGCTGTGTGAGACAGGTAAACTACCTGAACTTTTTTTGTCTCTCACATGAGGATAGAGCAATTTCTTGGTATTCCTCATAAGCATAAGTTAGTGCCATGCAATTAATTATTCTAATTGATTAATATTTTTTGGAGTAAATTTCATTTATAGAAGCAATTTAGTTGTTGATCAATAGACAGATGGAGAGATAGACTGATATACACAAACTCAATTCCACAGCAACACAACTCTACAACTTAAGTGGCAGTGGATGTCCAGAGGAAACAGACCAGCAGAAAAATAGCCTTGAATGCTTTGCAAGTAGTGTAGTGTAGCGTGCATCACTCTGGCAGCTGGGTGGGGCTTAGTTTGAAAGAGAATTAGACGTAAAGACCAGGAATCTCACCATCTTGTTCTTCACCTTATATCGGCTTATTATTTGTCTTATCCACTTTCATTATTTTTTTTCACTGAATTCAACACAGTCAGATAAGATATTCGAACTCAGCATTATTCAAAACCATTGATATTGCTAGTTTTTAACCTAGGTCTCAAAGTCCTTCACATGTTGAGCTAGAATTCTTCACTTTACAATCTTTATTTTTTTCTCCTTTTTCACACACATTTTATTAATTGTCATTTTAAGAAAACTTCAGAAGAATTCCCATTTTAAGATTTCTGACACAGTGTGGCCTTACTTCAAACCTTTACTTTATTTGTTACTGATTTTTGTTAAAGGGATTGGCAGTAGTGAGAAACTGCCAGGGGAGAGAGGGGCACACTTCATCAACAAGGGTACCTGCATAATGAACATTTGTATACCTAACCCTGAATTGTACCCCACATCTTTAAAATAAAAAAAGGGGGAAAAAACTCTCAGTTTGCTTTCTGCCTGTGTCTCTAATTGTGGTTGTGGCCATTTTTTTCTCTGAACTTGTATTCATATCTATATTTTTTCATTTGTTATTCCTTTTGCCATGCTTAGTGTGGAAATTCTCAGTTATAGGGAAAAATAAGAATTATAAATATCTCAAAATGTAGAAAAAAGGATCGGAGGTTTGCATGACCTGATATTCTGTGGATTTTCCACAAACATTTCCTTTACCTCCTATGGGAGAAAGGAAACCACATCCAGCTCTTTGGGGGAATATAAATATGCACATTAGATATAATCACCTTATTCAAATCCTGTGCTATTATTTTACAATCAAGCAGGAAGAGTAACTTTGGCTGATGGGATTGTGAAACAATTTTGAACTGAGAATCTTGGTAAATCAGATAAAAATTCTTCAGAATAAGAATTTTCCTGTTGTTTAACACATCCATAGTTTCCCATTCTGAAAACAAAGCATGGAATCATTTATATTTTTAATTTATCTCCTTTTCCTTTAAAAATTCAGTATTACATTAACTTTGTCATTTTCATTAAATTAATTTTCATCTAATTTATTTCATTCAGTTACTGTTGTAATTTTTAGCAATTCTCAGTCTATTCGCACTACATACACCTAGTTTATACCATGAAAACTATTGATATGTTCCCACCTGACCTTCCAGACATCAATATTCTCTCCCACCCATTTTCCTATCAATACCAGACCGATGTTTCCAAAATAGAAAGAGAAAACATCATTCTTTTGTGTGCTCAGAACCTTTAATGACATTTCATTCTCTGCACAGTAAAGTGAAGAATTTTATTTCAATGATTTCCACAGTTTTATTTTAAGTACATTTTTCTAGGTGTACTTTTATCACTCGCTTCTTTAAACCTTCTGTTTTTTTTTTGAGTTGGAGTCTCACTGTCGCCCAGACTGGAGTGCAGTGGGCGCTCCTGGCCACCGCAGCCTCGACCTGCTGGGCTCCCGCGATCCTTCCGCCTCAGCCTTCCAAGTAGCTGGAACTACAGGAGCACGCCACCACGCCCGGCTAATTTTTTTTTGATTTATTGTAGAGGTGAGGTCTTGCCAAGTTACCCAGGCGGGTCTTGAACCCGCGGGCTCAGGCAATCCACTCACCTCAGCCTCCCAAAGGCGTGGGATTACAGGCTGAGCCACCGAGCCCAGCTAAACCTTCTTATAAAGACAAGTGAATGAGCCACACATCCTCTTCCAATGTTCATCAGATGACCTCAGGTTTTCCTCACTCTCCACATAAGTTCTTTTCATTTCTGTTTAAAATTTTTGCATTTTTGTCATTTTGAAAGTTAAGGAGTTTTAATAGATTTAGCTAAGAATTCTTTCAAATAAATTTTATATTTATAACAATACTATAACACATCTTTAGCTTTGTTAATACTGTGCATCTTTTAAAGCATATTTTTCTCTTTTCTTGATTATGAAGGAATTTTAGCCTGTTTATCTAAATAACATTTAAATAAATAAAAACATTAACAAATAATTTTTATTTTTAGCAGTTCAATCATTGTATGAGATAATTTCAATTTATGTCATATATTTTGGTTCCTCACACATGTTATCATTTCCTTCTAGTCATCACTACTCTTTTATCACTTCATACCAATCTTATCCATTATAAAGGCTTTAAAGGCTTTGTGTTGATTAGTTTCATCCATAAAGTCTTCCTCTTCTGATTGTGCTTATGATCAGAACTGAGAACTGTATTTTGTATGCAGATTTTGCATATGACCATGGAGACGTTGTTTGCTTTATTTTGAGATAATTTTATTCTCAGTAGTAAGTCATTGCAAATTTCTTGATACACATGCAAATATTTACTTTGGCATTAATAATAAATCCCCAGACAACTAAGAAGAGTCATTGGACTGGAATGAGGGAACGTGGATTAATGTTTGGAGGTAGAAACATTAGAGTGAGAAATGAATAGTTTGGACAAGTTGGTCTCCAACTCAGGTCTTGAGTTCTGTTATTCCAGAATAAGCTGCTTCAATGTACCTGTTCCATTCCTCTCTTTGCAGATGCTGTTCCCTCTGAAGGGATGGGATGGACCAATGAGAGTTCCCTGATGGGTTTCATCCTTGTAGGCTTCTCAGATCACCCTCACCTGGAAGTTGTGCTCTTTGTATTTGTCCTCTTCTTCTACCTTCTGACCCTTGTGGGAAACTTCACCATCATCATTGTCTCATACCTGGATCCCCCTCTCCACACTCCTATGTATTTCTTCCTCAGTAACCTCTCTTTACTGGACCTTTGCTTCACTACTAGCCTTGCTCCTCAGACCTTGGTTAACCTGCGAGGACCAGAGAAGACCATCACTTATGGTGGTTGTGTGGTGCAGCTCTACATTTCTCTAGCGCTGGGCTCCACTGAGTGCATCCTCTTGGTTGTGATGGCCTTGGATCGTTATGTTGCTGTCTGCAGGCCCCTCCACTATGTAGTCATCATGAAACCACGGGTATGCCAACAGCTGGCATCCATCTCTTGGCTCAGTGGTTTGACCAATTCCCTGATCCATGCAACATTTACCTTGCAATTGCCTCTCTGTGGAAACCACAGGTTGGATCATTTTATTTGTGAAGTACCGGCTCTCCTCAAGTTGGCTTGTGTGGACACCACCATCAATGAATTGGTGCTTTTTGTTGTTAGTGTCTTGTTCCTTGTAATTCCACCAGCACTCATTCTTATCTCCTATGGCTTCATAAGTCAAGCTGTGCTGAGGATCAAATCAGTGGAGGCGAGGCACAAAGCCTTTAACACGTGCTCCTCCCACCTTGCAGTGGTCATCATTTTCTATGGCACCATAATCTACATGTACCTGCAACCCAGCAACAGTTATGCCCAGGAACAAGGGAAGTTCATCTCCCTCTTCTACACCATGGTGACCCCCACCTTAAATCCTATCATCTATACTTTAAGGAACAAGGATGTGAAAGAAGCTCTGAAGAAACTTCTCTCAGGAAAATTGTGCTCCCTACAGAAGTGATATACAAGGAGTTGTTCATAAGCCATGCAGTTACTCAGCTTCTATTTAGTCAAACCAACACACCAGTTAAATTACCTATTTTATCTTCATAAGAGAGTTCCCTTTATCTTGTGTGTAACTAAGTAAAATGTATCTATGCTGATTTAAGTTGAGAGCTCAAGACATGAAAGAGAGAGCTGTGTATGGGTATAAATTGTGATCTATACCACAAAAGCCATCTTTTACTTCTGACACTTATTCCTAGGGATTGAAAAAAATTAAATTGTTAAGTATTTACTCTTTCACTAAGCTAGGAGGCTATTTTTTTCAATTTCAGTGAAATGCTCAGTTTTCTACCACTTTATGTTTACTTTATGATTTTTTAAATTAAAGTCTCATGTTGAAAAATAAGCAACTTCTATATGTGCTTTCATTACAAAGGTAGAAAAATGTCTGCTTGTAGCCCAAATTTATTGATCAGTAGGATATTGTATGAACTATTCTTTTCCAATAATCATTTCTTATTTTAAAATATATTTCAAGCATTTAATAAGGGGTAAGAGAAACAAAATATAATAAACATTATTTTTTATAACAGTGAGAATGAATATCTCCTTTTGTGATCTGAAGATCACATGCATGGTAGGTATATGCCTGTTGAGAGAAAAATAATTAATTTTGTTCTCAACTATTTTAAACATTAGACAAGTAACAATAATTGAAATTCAGAAGACATCATTATTTCCTTTAAAAACAGCTTTATAATTGATATACAAAAGTGTACATAATTTATACTATTTGATGAGTTATGATATGCACACACCCATGAAAAGATAGACAAAATCAAGGTAATACACATCACCTCTAGAAGATTCCTTGTGCCTTTTTTTTTTAATTATAAGAACACAACATAGAATCTACTCTTTTAACGAATTTTAAGTGTACAGTACTATTAACTATAAGCACTATGCTGTACAGCAGATGTCTAGAACTTATTTATTTTGTATAACCGAAACTTTGCATCCATTGAATAAAAACTCCTCATCTCCTCATCCCTCATCCTCTAGAGTCACCATTCTATTTTCTACATCTATAACTGTGAATACTTTTTAAAACTTTTATTACAAAAATTTGGGGTACAATTCAGGGTTAGGTATACAAACGTTGATTATGCAGGTACCCTTGTTGTTGAGGTATGCCTCTCCCTTCCCTAACAGTTTCCCTCAACTGCCAATCCTACCCCTGTCCCCTGACAGTTTCCCACTACTGCTAATTGCTTTCTTATAGTATTATAATTGTTCAAGGTCCACTTATGAATGAGAACATATGGTACTCTGTTCTTTGTTTCTGTGATAGTCACTAAGTATGATTGACTCTACGTTCATCCAAGTTGCTGCAAAGTCCATAAGTTTGTCCTTTTATATGGCTGCATAATATTCCATCGTGTATATGTACCACATTTTTTAATCCAGTTCAACTTCGATGGGCAACATGTTTGGTTCCATGTTTTTGCTATTGTGAAAAGAGCTGCAACAAACATACGTGTGCAGGTATTTTATTTAGCATAATGTTTTCCAGGTTCATCCATGTTTCATAAATATTAGAAATTGTTTCTTTTTAAACGTTGAATTTTATTACATTGTATAACATACCACATTTTATTTATTTGATTATTGGTTGATGAACATTTAGGTTGATTTCATGACTTGGTTATTGTCAGTGATGCTGCAGTGTCCATGGGAATGTAGATATCTCACCAGGACACCCATCTCAAATCTTTTGGATATATAACTAAAAATGGGATTGCTAGATCATATTGTAGTTCAATTTTTAATCTTTTGAGAAAACTCTATATGGTTTTCCATAGTGGCTATGCATTCTACATTTCCATCAACAGCACACAAAGTTTCCAGTTTTTCCAATTTCTTTATATCCTTGCTAATGCTTGTTACCTTTTGTTTTTATCTTTTTTTCTAGTTGATCAGATTTGCTGTTGAAACTTTCTATTGAATTTTTCCATGTAGCAATTGTGTTCTTCAGCTACAGATTTTCTGTTTGTGTTTTTTTAAATGGTTTTTTCTTTATTGATACCTTCATTTTGTTCATGTATCATTTTCCTGATTTTTTTTAGTTGTCTATTTGTGTTTTCTTATAGCTCACTGCTTCTTTGAGACTGGGCTATTTTGAATTCTGTGTGACTCAGTTCGTAGATTTTGTTTTTCTTTAGTGTTAGCTATTGGAGATTTGTTTTGTTCCTTTGATTTAAGTTGTATTTTTCTTATTTTCCATGTTTACTAATAGATTTGTGTTATTGCCTACATATTTAATGGGACAGACACCTCTTATATTCTTTATATACTGGTTTTGACAGGATAAGACCTTCACTAATCAACACAGCTAGAGATTTTGGGAGCCTCTCAAACCTTTACTAATAATGTTCATGGTCTACTCATCTCCTTCCTATCTGGGCAAAAATTTTCACTTATCTCTTTCTTTCCTTCTCCCAATCACACAGAGCAATACAGCCTGACATTCAAAGCCTACCCTTTTTCTCAAGGGCAGTGCACTGCAGGGCTTCTATATTGGAGTGAGCTCCATTTCTCTCCCACTCTCCTAGAATTACACAACTTCTCCAAATCTCATGGAGTTATGCCAACAGTTAAAAGCTACCCACTCTTTCTTTTCTTCTTAATTGCCTCCAGGCATTCAAATTACTCCAGTTCCTTCAGTGCTCTGGGTGAGGTGAGACCAAAGCAAGTTTCTGGAGCCAAAATGCAGGGGGTGTTGGATGCAAACTTCAATCTCTCTTTCTCTCAAGGGAGCAGTCATAGGCCAGGATAATCTCTCAGCAGTGAGCTGTGCCAGCTTGCGCAAAGGCCTGCATGGATAAAGAGGAACAGTCCTTCTTACCTGTTTCATTGTGGTTGTCCTTGGTTTGTGCTTGTCTGGGGTGCTGTAACTTCTTAACCAGATTCTAGAAACCTCTGAGAGATATCTTTGGTCATATGTCATTGTTACCTCAGTGTTTCTGAGGGACAAAAGGGCTAGGACTTCTTGTTCTACCATCTTCCTCCTCAAACAGTACTATTATTTTCTTTATAATTTTTATTACTTACAAGAAGTAAATAAGTCTGCTTGTCTCAGTCTAACCTTATCTCATTCATCTTAGTAAATCAAGAAAAGATTATGACTGAGATGGGCTAGACCAGAGGTCCCCAGTACCAGTTCCTGGCCTGTTAAGAACCGGGTTGCACAGCAGGTGGTGAATGGGAGGCCAGCGTATGAAGCTTCATCTGTACTTACAGCTGCTCCCCATTGCTCACATTACTGCCTGAGTTCTGTCTTTTGTCAGATCAGTGGTGGCATTAGATTCTCATAGGAGCGCAAACCCTAATGTGAACTACACACACAAGGGATCTAGGTTACATGCTCCTTATGAGAATCTAATGCGTAATGATCTGAGGTGGAGTTGAGGCAGTGATGCTAGTGCTGGGGAGCGGCTGCAAATACAGATTAACATTAGCAGTAAGGTTTGACAGGACAGAGACCATAATAAATCAATTGCTTGCAGACTCATATCAAAATAATAATTTCATAATAATATTATTTTATTATATATAACAATGCATTAATAATAAAAAGTACACAATAAATGTAATGTGCTTGAATCATCCCAAAACCATCCTCCCCTTTTCCCCCTCCCAGGTCTTTGGGAAAATTGTCTTCACACGAAACCAGTCCCTGACACGTAAAAGGTTGGAGACTGCTGAGTTAGATTAGAGTTGGTTTGATATTTTACATCTTAAACGTATGTGTAGAGTGTGAATCTGTGTAGGTTGCAACCACTAATTGTGTGTGTGTATGAGTGTGTGAGTGTACAACCAGAAAAAAATCCCAGGTAAATATAGAAGGATAATGAGATAGCAGAAGACAGATTTTATTAGACTGATAGTGCATTATTTGCTCCCCATATATTGCATCATAAAGTGTGCAATGAGTTATCACAACTTTTCTTTTATATTATTTCCAACAAAGAAGTGGCCTTTCTAGTAAATTAGTTTGTTTTCCAAAATTTGTGCAAAATAATGAGTATTTTGTTTTAGATTTAAATATGTTAACCTTATTATTAAACAGGCACATTACACTATTAACATGAAGTCCCTAAAACTAGTTTTTAGAGAAATAAATTTAAACCACTGCCAACTTACTACATCAAAAGACAGAGTTGACCAAAGACTTTGAATAACCAAGGCAATCTTGAGCAAAAAAGAACAAACCTGGAGGCACCACATGAATTGACTTCAAATATACTACACAACTATAGTAGCCAAAACAGCGTAGTACTGAATAAAGTAAACATATTAACCAAGATAACAGAATAGAGAACCCCAAAATGAACAAGTACATCTATGGCCAACTGAATTTTGCAATGATGCCAAGAATGCATAATGGGAAAAGAATATTCTTTTCACTATAGGGTGTTGAATAAATGGAATGAAATTGGACCCTTATCTCACATTACATAAAAAAAACCCCAAATTAAGACTTAAATATAAAACATGAAACTGCAAAACTGCTAGAAGAAAACACAGGGGAAAAAAACTATATAATATTGATCTGGGCAATTATATTTTGGATTTGACCCAAAAAGCTCAGGCAACAAAACCAAAAATAGACAAGTGGAATTACATAAATTAAAAAGCTTCTGCACAACAAAGGAAACAATTGATAGAGTTAAGAAGCAACCTATAAAATGGAAGAAAATAGTTTGAAGCCATACATTTGCTGCAGAGTTAATATGCAAAATATATAAAGAACTCAAGCAGCATGTGCGCACTCATGCTTATTGCAGCACTAGTCACAATAGCCAACAGTTGGAATCAACTTAAGTGACCATCAACCAATGAAGGAATAAAGAAAAATGTGATAGGCCTACATAACGGAATCCAACTCAGCTCTTAAAAGGAAGAAAACCCCGACTGGGGATGGTGGCTCACACCTGTAATCCCAGCACAAGCTAAGGCTGGAAGATTGCTTGAGTCCAAGAGTTTGAGACCAGCCTGAGCAACATAGCAAGACCTTGTCTCTAGATTTAAAAAAAAATAGGTTGTGACAATATGGATGAACCTGGAAAACATTATGCTAAATGAAATAAGCCAGGCATAGAAAGATAAATTATAACATGTTCTCACATATGTGGAATCTAAAAACTTTGAGCACATAGAAATAGAGGAAGCAAGATGATGGTTACCAGGGGCAGGGGAGGTAGGGAATGTGGTAATGTTGTTAGAAGGGTATAATGCTTCAGTTAGACAGGAAGAAATAAATGATGAGTTTTTGAAGTGATGGATATGTTGATTAGGTTGATTCAATTATTCCATATTTTTTGTGTGCATATTACATATATATATAATTGCAACACTTTTTAACCTTACAAACGTGTACAGTTGTAATTTGTCAATTTCTAATAAAAATATAAAAAATAAAAACATTAAAAAGACAGTATTAAACTCTACTCTATAACACTAACATATAAGAAGAAGAAAACAATTATATAACTGAATACTGGCAAATAGTTCATGTTTTCATTATTCAAAAGCAGTGATGTGCAGGGAAAACAATTAATTTCTGGCCTACGTGTAGCTTGAATGTGATACAAGTTCATTTAACTTGTATTTCCCTTATCGTGCAATATTGAGGTTAGTGTGTTGAACATGGTAAAGACTGAAAATCTTGCCTTGGGATAAGAAGTAAAGCGTAAAAATTCACATACATTTTGCATATTAAAAAATGAAATGTGATGAATAAAAGAATGGGAAACTTATTGCCTTTTAAAATTCTAATTGATGAGAAGACAATTGTGAAAACACCATTTTCAAAACTATGATTATGAAACTGCTTCCAAAATAATGAATATAGTGAAACTTGTGGATTTGCTAAAACAGTCATAGAAATCTGCCCTGAGAATTCAGGGTGAAGACACAACTATGTGTGCAAGGCACTTAAAAAAAAAAAAAGGCAATTCCTTCAGGTCGCCTCCCATTGTGGAAGCGTTTTTGTCCTTTCAATAAACTCTGCTTTCAAAAAAAAAAAAGAGTCATGCCAGATTTCCATTTAGGAGAAAGGAACTGAAACTCATGGCTATGCTCTCAGGTATCCCAGCTCAGTTACCATTTATTACTCTTTAATCAAATGTTTGCTAGTAATATCACCCCAAAGTTGAAAAATCTCAGGTATTAAGATTGAGAATTTACGTTTTTATTAAGGTAATCAAATTGTGAAACAAATGGTTTGCTTCTTGTGATTAAAAATTATTTGCAATATTTTGACAGTATTTTTTTACTAATTGGGATGAAGAATTGAAAAATATTAAAAAATTCTAAAAATAGCATCTAAACAGATATAATCTTAATACACTGTAGAACATAAATAATCACCTCCAAATTGTTTTCTAAGATCTCTAAACAAAATATCTCAAACTTCAGGTTTATAATTCTAAAATTTTATTAACATTGTAACTGATAAACTGGAAACAATATTCTTCATTGTGACATATCTCCATAATTCTAGATTTGTGATCAGTCAGAAGAACAAAACTCTCTGGAAAAATTACAAATATTTTTTCTCAAGTTCAAAAACCCATATATTTATGTTAGAATTTTCTAATTGAGTAAGAAAAGTATGCAGGGACTTATTTAGCTCAAGCCATTCTTACTGAACGTGTTGTACATACCTTGGTGAAGAAATAATACCACACTTCTAACTGATATAAAACTATTATTATTGCATTTGAACTGCTATATTACTTACAATTGCATGCCAAAAGCACAGATATTGATAAAAGGTAGAGGAAAACAATGTGGATAGGGCACAGTGGTTCAAACAAGTACTCCCAGCGCTTTAGGAGGCTGAGGTGTGAGGATCGCTTGAGGCCAGAAGTTTGAGACCAGGCTGGATTACACAGTAATAGTCTATCTCTATACAATTAAAAAAAAATTATCTGGGTGTGGTGTGAATTCTCAGGAGGCTGAAGTGGGAGGTTTGCTTGAAACTATGAGTCCAAGGCTGCAGGGAGCTAGGATTACACAACTGTACTCTAGCCTGTGTGACAGAGGAGGACCCAGTCTCAAACAAACAGGCAAGCAAATGCCACTGAACTCCAGCCTGGGTGACAGAGTGAGACTCCAACTCAAAACAAACAAACAAACAAACAAACAAAAAATAAGCAAAAAACAATGTGACACAATGGCTTTAGGAGAGAAAAAGAATGAGAAGTTCATATCAGAGTATATAGTCCATGTAGGACAGAGCAAACACATTTTACCCTTTCTTCTACTGAATGCAGCTTTAAAACATGGGCAGAAAGAATAAAACATATTGAAGATTTGCTCTGGAAAGTAATTTTTCTCCACAATCAGCTTATATAGAGTTTCCAAAACTTCTTCAGCTACCTTCACATCTGCATTCACAGATTCACCACTTACTTTGATGTTATAGAATGAATAACAAGTCCGTAATCACTCAAATCTCCCAGAACTAGCAGTAAATTCAACATCTTAGTGAGTTCTAGCATCATAAACACACTTTTTGCTTTGGTCATGATTGTCAAGGTGCTGAGAGGAATATGCTTCTATGTTTGGCATTCAATCTAAGTCATGGGAAGTTTTTCCATATCTGATATAAATACTCCTTGAATTTTTGTTAGTCTCATTGCCTTCAGTAAAGTCGAACCTTTGATAGCTTTGTTCTTGTTTTTCAAGATCATAGCTGTGACAGAATGGGGCATTCCTGACTGGAGAGCAATGATCATCACTTGTTTTCCACCTTTGTAGTTTTTACCACTTTTAATTTTGTTTCCAAGTCAATTACTTGTTGTAATTTTTTTTTTTACTGGCATCATCACCAGTGAATTTGTATGCTTAGGTACTATGATAAACAAAACAACATAAGATTAGATAAAGCACAAGAGAAAATCATTCAATTTAAGAGACAAATTAAACACAAAATCCATGAAGCTGTTGCCAGTGTAACATGACATACTGTTTTACAGTAAATTAAAAAAAAAATAGAGTATGCTTCCTCTGTCACTCAATCTAGAGTGCAGTTGTGTGAAAAGTACATTCCAAAATAATGATAAAAGTAACCGTACAATAAATACAGAAACCAGTAACACAGTCATTTATTATCATAAGTATGCTTTGTACATAATTGCACATGGTAAACTTTTATACAAACCTACTGGCAGAGTAGGTTTCCTTACACCAGCATCATCACAAATACATAAGTAATACATTTTGCTATGACATTACAATGGCTCCAACATCACTAGGCAATAGAAATTTTTCAGTTCCAAAATAATCTTATGAGACTACTGTCATATATGTGGTCTGTCATTGACAAAAACTGTTATGCAGTGCATGACTGTATTGGGTTGCTTAATTATCTCATAATTACTGTAGGTTTTTTTCACTCTTTTTTCTCTTTCTTCCTCAGATTAGGCATTTTTTAATGGCCTGCGTTTGAAATCACTGATTCTTTCTTCTGCTTGATTGAGTCTGCTGTTGAAGCTCTTTATGAAATTTTCAGTTCAGTCATTCACTGTGTTTTTTTAGCTTTAGAATTTACATTTTGTTATTTTAAATGTTTTTCTTTGCTGAACCTCATTTTATTTGTGTATGATTTTCCTAATTTTGTTTAATTATCTATCTGTATTCTTTTGTAGCTCATTGAGTCTCTTCAGGATGGTTATTTTAATTTATTTATATCTTCATTTCTTTAGGGTCAGATACAGGTGATTTATTTTCCTTTGGTGGTTCCATGTTTTCCTGGTTGCTTGTGATTTGTGTGACTATATGTTGGTGACTGTATATTTGAGGAATAGGCACTTATTCTGGTCTTTATAGACTGTATTTGGAATGGAAAACCCTTCATCCCATTCATCCCATTCAGATGTTCCGGGAAGCCTATCAGTCAGGATCTGTGGCTTGCTCCTGGAGTCCTCAAGCAGGCTGTCCTTGTGTCTGAGTCAGCAGGTGTTTGGGCTGGCCCCTGGGTCCATAGACTTGGTCTACTTAGGTGGACCTAGAGCTTAGGTCTGCTTTGCTTGTCCTGAATTCTGGATCCAAAAGGGTTGGCCTTGAGTCTTAGTTCATGAAGGACCATCTTGGAGACTGAATATACGGGTGCTGGTCTGTTGGCTTGGTCTGTGAAGGTTTGCCTAGAGCCTGGGACTGTGGAGACTTGCCAGGGGCTGGACTATTCTGAAATGAGTTTTCTGGATTAGGTCTGAAGCTTGGGTCTGTTAGAGCTTTGAATCACAGGGGCCACCTTGGCACTGGGTGGGCTTATAGTGTGTAACCACAGTGGACAGCCTGGAGGTTGTATCTATGGATGTCATCCTGGTGCCAGTGGCCACAGGGACTATCCTGGCACTGGGGTTTGTTGGTGATGAGATGGCACTGGGATGGAACTAGATACTAGTTTCACACTGATTGTCCTGGAGTCTAGAGAAGGGAAAGCTGATCTGGCGCTGGGTGGGTAGGTCTGGATCCGGTATCTGTGGGGGCCAGCACGATATTGGGTCTGCTATTTCTGGCATGAGACTTGAGGCCATGGTGGATAGGCTGGAGCTGGAGTCTTTAGAGTTGATCCGGTTCTGGGGTTGGCCTGACGCCCGAGGTTACGGGATCTGGCCTGGCATTGGAGCACTCTGGAGTCACTGGAGTTGGCCTGATGGTGGGCAAGCTTGGAACCTCAAGTAGGTCTGAAGCCTATTTCTATGGAGCTTCCCTGTACTGGGTTGGGACTGGAGGTTGAATCCAAGGGTGCCATCCTGGTAACAAGTACTGTTTTTTCAGTCTGTTTATAGGGCAGGCCTAACAAGTACTGTTTTTTCAGTCTGTTTATAGGCGGGGGCTGGCCTAGTACAGGGAACAATATGGGAGCCTGGGGCTTCTGAGGCTGATCTGGAAGTAGGGCAGACCTGGAAATGGTATCTGCATGGCCAGCTTGGAGCATGGGGACTGGATGGTGCTGGGTTTTACTGAGGTGGACATGGTGTTGGGTCCATAGCAAAGTTTGGTGCTCACTTCACTTTCCTTCTCCAACACTTTCCTCTTCACTGCATTTTTAAAAAAAATTTATGTGTTACACACAGATGCTGCAATACCTCATCTAGTTTCCTTAGCTCTTGTTTAGGATTTGTGAAGCATAAATAGCAGTTTAAGTTGATGTTTTTGTGAGGGGATGAGAATTGGAAAGTCCTGTTCCACCACTTGCTGGTGTCATTCCTAGGGAAGCAAGTCTTAAACAACAACAAAAAAACAGAAGCTAGAGCCGGGCTCAGTGGCTTAGCCTGTAATCCTGCGCCTTTGGGAGGCTCAGGTGAGTGGATTGCCTGAGCCTACGGGTTCGAGACCCACCTGTGCAGCGAGACCTCATCTCTACAATAAATCAAAAAATCAGCCAGGTATGGTAGTGCACGCCTGTAGTTCCAGCTACTTGGAAGGCTGAGGCGGAAGGAACGCCGGAGCCCAGCAGGTCGAGGCTGCGGTGGCCGGGAGCAGCCACTGCACTTCAGTCTGGGCGACAGAGTGAGACTCCAACTCAAAAAAAAAAAAAGCAAAACCAGAAGCTAAAACAAATTTCAAAAGTGAAGAATTTATAGAAAAACTACATTAAAATCAATAATTTCTATTTCTCAGAGACATCATGAGGAGAATATCAAAATACAAACTTGAAAAATTATCTACAATGTTTCAACAACAAAGATTAGCATTCATAATATAAAAATAATTCCTACATACTAATAAAATTAAACTCAGTTTTAAATGAAGAAATATTTGTATAGCACACCACAGAAGAGGTCATCCAGAGGTCACTCAAACCATGAAGGGGTGAGGAATAACATCAAATGAGAAAGAGAGTTAGATAAGAGCCAGGGCATTCAAGTATATATGCTGTGTCAATAAATTTTATCTTTATTTATTTATTCTTTTACTTTTTATTTTTTAAGTCGGAGTCTCACTCCTTCGCCCATGCTCACGCATGCTCACGGCCACCCCAGCGTTGACCTTCTGGGCTCCTGCGATCCTTCTGCCTCAGCCTTTTGTGTAGCCAGAACTATAGACACGTGCTACCACACCCGGCTATTTTTTATTTTATTGTAGAGACGAGGCTCGTCAAGTTGCCCTGGCTGGTCTCAAACCCCTGGGCTCAGGCAATCCGCTTTCCTTGGCCTCCCAAAGTGCTGGGATGACAGGCTGAGCCACCAAGAAGTTTTATCTTTAATATCAAAGAAATGCACAGCAAGGTCTTAAGACAAGGGTAACAGATTATTTCTGCATTTAAAACTTACTGTTTATGTACTAAATTGACTTGGGATAGAAAGGGATGCAAAAAGGGCAAGAATATACCCATTGGGGAAGAATAAAAATGTTAATGGAAATCTAGTTCCAGAATGTCTGACTGGGTTTATGCCTGTTGTCTGAGTATAATGATTGATCATTTCTTCTTCCACTCTCAGTACAAGTGTCCTATCTAATTGAGTCTATGGGTGTGTGGAAGATTATACTATTTAATGAATTCCCATTCTTTTATCCTACATCGAACAATAAGGCACTTGAACTTTAGTGCTAGCCACTGGAACTAATCAAAGCTCTGCTTTGCTTCTTGATCCCCAAGGACATATTTAAGATATGAGGAATCTTATCTCCAGAGACCTCAGTATTATGAAAAGTGTCTTTCACCAGATGTCAGTTATTAACCACCATTTTATCACAAAGACTGAATCACAGCTAAAGAAAACCCAGATGTGGTACTCGTCTACATGTTTCTGAATTAGGGAGAAGATAAATATATTTGTAATCTAAGTTTAAGGTTGGCAGTCACATTGTGAGATTAAGGCATTTAAAAATTTGATTTGCTATATATTCAGATAAACTGAGGTTCTTTTACAAAGAAACAGGAGTTTGAAATTTTGAACTGAAGTTGCTCCATGTCCCAGTTCAGCAGAAATCAGCCCACACCATGCAGTAAGTTCAGTATCATGACTTTGGAAAATAAAACCATACAAATATCATTTTATTTTTCAATTAATAGATTGCGCTTATGGCTTTCCATACCATGTTCTTATCTAATTTTACAGATAAAGAACCATGAATTTCAAAATATGCATCCATTCCTTTTGTTTCGGTGACTGTGTTTCAGGATCTGGGAGTGAGCAGAGCACGTCCTTGAGAGTGTGGGGAGGAGAGGGCATGTGGATGTGTGTGGGTCTCAGCCTGTGGCGGGACAGCATGGGCCTGTGTTTCCTTTCAGTGGGGAAAGTTCTGGTGTGTGTGTGTCTCTCTCTCTGTGTGTGTGTGTGTGTGTGTGTGTGTGTGTGTGTTGAATGAAAGGGATGTTCTGTGCACATTTTAAAATATGTGCATTGATTGGATTTTTAAAAAAATTCATAATTAGGCAATTTCAATGCCTTTCCTCAATTCTGCATAATAGTCCTCATATTAGACCCTTGATATTTATCCTTATGATAGTGTCACCTCACTTAAAATGAAGTTAATTCTTTTGCGTGGTCACACAAGCATTTTTCTTTCCACTTGATTGCATCTGTTCCTCTAACAACAGGCTATCTAGCCAACCAATGTGAGAAAGCTAGAACTAGTAGAAATATCAGATTTTTTTTTTTTAGCAGAGAGGCACTTAGTTGACTCCTTCTTGGTTTTATTTTCCAGTGTGATGGTTGATTTATTTTGATTTTATTTTCCAGTGTGATGGTTTTATTTTCCGGTGTGATGGCCCTAAAAAGTTAGGAAAATCCCTGATTGCTTAGAAGTGAGAATTGGCAGAGGGAGAGATTATATACAAAGATGTATACGAAATCTTTTGGATATAATGAAAATAGTGTGTCCTGATTGTGGTGCTGGTTTCATAGACATATGCAACTTTCAAAACTCTTCAAATTGTACATTCTAAATTGACACTGTATTTTGTATATAAATTTGCTATATAATTTGGTAAGAGCAAAAATCCATTTCAGAGTTTGGCTTGACACATTGCAGAAATCTGGGATCTAAACTTGGATAATATTTACTGAGCTAAACCAAAAGAAAACAACACTTAAAAATCAAATTAAATGGGTGACAGATGCTTAGAAAGATTATTATAAAAATTGCCCATTATGTTTAGGTCTCTTGAATACATCATACTCAACATTCTATTTTTCATCTCAACATTGAATATGAACTCTGAGGACCAGCAAAAAGATTAGACTGACTTAAGTGCAAATTTTCTAGCTAATCCATACCCATATTCCATATTCATAGCCAAATTTTACCACAAATATTTTTGTCCTTCTGCCTTTTACCAGGTGGTTCTCTTTAAAATCACCAATCTAAAACTCATTTGGTAAAATACTTCTTAGGACCTAACCTAGATATGGTCTCTGCAAGTCTTCCAATAAACACAAAATAAGACCAATCTCTTTTCTGATGCAATCCACTATGATGAGTTCTTATCCCTTCTGCTATTGTTTATAATATCATACTCTGATAGTATTTTATTTCACTATGCTCTTCATTTGATTGTTCAAATTTTGAATTCAAGAATTGTTTCTTGTGAAATATTTCACCCAAAGAGCTTATAACGTATTTAAGAAGGTCTTCTGATACATTTTTGAAAGGCTATGACTATAATTTCACTTAATAGTTATGAGATAAGGAGTCTTTTCCAGATTACAAGTAATCACTTTCATTTTTTTTTTTTTTTTTTTTTGAGTTGAAGTCTCACTCTGTCGCCCAGACTGGAGTACAGTGGCCGCTCCCGGCCACCGCAGCCTCGACCTGCTGGGCTCCGGCAATCCTTCTGCCTCAGCCTTCCAAGTAGCCGGAATTACAGGCATGCGCTACCACGCCCGGCTGATTTTTTGATTTATTGTAGAGATAAGGTCTCGCTGCCCAGGCGGGTCTCGAACCCGCGGGCTCAGGCAATCCACTCACCTCAGCCTCCCAAAGGCACGGGATTACAGGCTGAGCCACCAAGCCTGGCTCACTTTCATTTTTTAAAACCAAAACCAAAGAGAACTATGACAAACAATTTGCAATGCTATCTTTAACACATAAAAAACAAATAATTTGCTTGAAAATGAAGTATATATGTATAGTCAATAGATGGTAATAATACTGATACTCATTTTTTCTCCAAGTATGTGCACTTCTTTTATTTTGTTCATTCTATATTTTTTGTTGATTACTTCATTGTTGTTATACATTCTCTGTTGTTATTTTGCATTTTGGTTGTGCCTCTTCCTTACATCTTACATACCAGGATGTATTTATTGAGAAAATGCTTTGTATGAGGCACTCTGCTGTGTCATAGAGATTTAGGTTTAGAAAGATGGTATCCAAACTTGCACAAAGGTTATCTTTTATTTAGTGATCACAAGTTTGTTTCAGAAATATAATTTTGGGTAACCATAAGCCACTCTTCTCTCTTCTTAGGAAGAAATGGAATGACTACAAGTGATGTTAACAGAAGTGAAGTTGCTGAATTTCTCCTCATGGGATTTTCAGACTCCTGGGAGAGTCAGATGGTACATGCTGCCATATTTTTATTAGTTTATCTGGCAGCTCTCATAGGAAACCTCCTAATCATCATGCTCACCACACTGGATATTCACCTGCAAACCCCAATGTATTTCTTTTTGAGAAACTTGTCTTTCTTAGATTTTTGCTACATCTCTGTCACAGTGCCCAAGTCTATTGTCAGTTCCTTGACTCATGATACCTCCATTTCTTTCTTTGGATGTGATCTGCAAGTCTTTTTCTTCATGTACTTGGCAACTACTGAGGTCGCCATCCTTACAGTGATGTCCTATGACCGCTATGTGGCCATCTGCTGGCCCTTACATTATGAGGCCATCATAAACAAAGGTGCCTGTGTGAAGATGATGGCCATATCATGGCTCAGTGGGATGATCTGTGGGCTCATGCATGTGACAGCAACATTCGCATTATCATTCTGTGGACTCAACAAAATACACCAATTTTTTTGTAATATTCCACAACTCCTAAGCCTCCTGGACTGCAAAGTAATTGTCATTGAGATTGGAGTCATGATTCTTGTTACAAGTCTTGTGATAATTTGCTTTGTTTTAATAACTCTCTCCTATATGTACATTTTTTCTGTCATTATGAGAATTTCATCTAAGGAGGGTAGATCAAAAGCATTCTCTACCTGTATTCCACACCTTGTGGTTGTAACACTCTTTATGATATCTGGCAGCATTGCCTATGTGAAGCCCATTTCAAGTTCTCCCTCTGTTCTGGATGTTTTCCTGTCTGTGTTCTACACAGTTGTGCCCCCAACGCTGAATCCCATCATCTATAGTCTGAGGAATAAGGATATGAAAGCAGCCCTGAGAAGGCAGTGCAGTATGCTAGATGAAGCAGCTGATTAGGGGCCATATCGTCTGAGCTCTTGTCCTAACCAGGCAATCTGTAAGCCTGGGCTTATACTTTCAATTGATGGCTGAATTCCTTATTAATTTTTAAAATAAAATTCAGCTGTAGTCTAGCCATCCTCTCCATATTTGAGCAAATGTAACCCTGTAATGTACTAAAAAGTATTTCGGGTATTCATAACATTAGAACTTATGCTTTTATTAATTTTTATGTGTTCACCTCAAAATTTTAGAAATTATATTATAATCAGTAATATAATATATTAATCAATTAATATAAAAGTGAATTACTAAAATACAATGAATTAATATACATATAATAATCACAATAGGGCAAGATCACATATTTTTTTTTTTAATAATTAATCAGTATTTTTATTATAGTTTTGTGGGGTACAGTTAAGGGTTAGGTGTACAATTACGTTTCATTCAGACACCCTGTTGATAAGAGGTGTTTTCCCAGCCCCAGACAGATATTTGCTACTGTTAATCCCATCTCCCTCCCCCCCATAGTTTCCTAGTACCGTCAGTCATTTTCTTATAGTATTACATTGGATGTTCAAGGTCCATTATATGAGTGAGAACATGTGATATTCTGATCTTTGTTTCTGTGTGAGGTCACTCAGTATTATAGACTCTAGTTCCATCCAGGTTGCTGCGAAATTCATGATTTTGTTCTTTTTTATGGCTGCGTAGTATTCCATCGTGTATATGTACCACATTTTTTTAATCCAGTCCTCTTTTGATGGGCAGCATGGTTGTTTCCAGGTTCTTGCTATTGTGAACAACGCTGCGATAAACATACGTGTGCAGGTATCTTTTTTATAGAGTGATTTGTGTTCTTCAGGGTATATTCCCAGTAGGGGGATTGCAGGGTCATATGGAAGGTCAATTTTTAGAGCTTTTAGGAATCGCCACACTGCTTTCCACAGAGGTTGCACTAGTTTACACTCCCACCAGCAGTGTAGAAGTGTTCCCTTTTCACCACACCCTCTCCAGCAGCTGTTATTTTTTGAGTTGTTGATAATTGCCATTCTG
>NW_007249259.1:212913-213664 GCF_000164805.1 Carlito syrichta | reverse complement strand
CTCTCGTGGTGGTCTTGTGATGCATAGTTTGTAAAGCACGAAACTTGTACGCCCCCAGTGAGTGATTATCACATTGCTGGAGGGTATAGAAAATGGTATATAAGTTGGAAAAGGTTTGAATAAAATCGGCTTCAGTCTTGGCCAGACTGTTCCCAGAAGAGCTGCCTCCGAGTAGTTTTCTTCTCTCCGTTCTGATTCACCGGTGCGTTCCTAACCCTTCCCTGGTCAGTGCAGGTCACCGACAAATACCCATCAAATTACCAGCAACTTCTTCTCAGACCTAGAAAAAACAACACAGGAATTTATATAGAAACACAAACGTCCAAGAATAGCCAGAACAATCCTCAGAAAAACAAACAAACAAACAAAAAAACAAAGCAAGTGGTATCACATTACCAGACTTCAAACTTTACTATAACACTACAATAATCAAAACAGCTTGGTATTGGTATAGGAATAGGCATATAGATCAATGAAAGAGAATTGAGATTCCAGAAGCAAAACCTAAATTTCTCAACCAACTCATCTTCAACAAAGTCTCCAACACCTACCACTGAGAAGAGGAGAACCTATTCAGTACATGCTGCTGGGAAAACTGGTTGATCACATGCAGAAGATTGAAACAGGACCTTTATCTATCCCCATGCACAAAGGTTAACTCCAAATGGATCAGAGACCTAAATGTAAAACCTCAAACCATAAGAACCTTAGAAAATGAAGGACATACCCTCATGGAAATCGGAACTGGCAT
>NW_007249259.1:210375-212719 GCF_000164805.1 Carlito syrichta | reverse complement strand
GAGAGCAGGGAGACAGCCTACAGACTGGGAAAAGTATTTGCCAACACCAGGTCTGACAAAGGCTTAACATCCTTGATCTACAAGGAACTCAAACGTTCTGAAAAGAAAAAAACAAACAATCCCATTATAAAATGGGCAAAAGATATGAACAGACACTTCACAAAAGAAGACATCCGAGCAGCAAACAAACACATGAAGAAATGTTCACCTCACTAATCATCAGGGAGATGCAAATCAAAACCACACTGAGATACCTCCTAACTCCAGTTAGAGTAGCAATTATCAACAACTCAAAAATAGCAGCTGTTGGAGAGGTTGTGGTGAAAAGGGAACACTTCTACACTGTTGGTGGGAGTGTAAATTAGTGCAACTTCTGTGGAAAGCAGTGTGGCGATTCCTAAAAGACCTAAATATCAACCTCCCATATGACACCGCAATCCGCCTACTGGGAATATATCCTGAAGAACTCAAATCACTCTATAAAAAAGATACCTGCACACGTATGTTTATCGCAGCATTATTCACAATAGCAATAACATGGAAACAACCATGCTGCCCATCAAAAGAGGACTAGATTAAAAAATGTGGTACATATACACGATGGAATACTACACAACCATAAAAAAGAACAAAATCATGAATTTTGCAACAACCTGGATGGAACTAGAGTCTATTATGCTGAGTGACCTCTCACAGAAACAAAGATCCAAGTATCACATGGTCTCACTTATATAATGGACCTTAAACATCCAATTTATTACTATAAGAAAATGAGTGACGGTACTGGAAAACTTTGGGGGAGGAGGAAGATGGGATTAACAGTAGTAAATATCTGTCTGGGGATGGGGAAACACCTCTTATCAACAGGGTGCTTGAAGGAAACGTAATTGCATACCTAACCCTTAACTCTACCCTACAAACCATAATAAAAACATTGATCATGATAAAATAAAAATAAATAAAAAGTAGTAAAAACTTAGTGTGAAGTCCAGACAGTGGATTTCATTCTTGTCAGATGTGTGCTCTTGGACAGCACACAACCTCCCCCTGCTTCCTGTGTTACTTTTACATCTGTAAAATGGAGGCAACATTGATAACTACTTTACACAGATTATGTGTACTTTCTTTTGTTTGTTTGTTTTTTGAGTTGAAGTCTCACTCGGTTGCCCAGACTGGAGTGCAGTGGCCGCTCCCGGCCACCGCAGCCTCGACCTGCTGGCTCTGGCGATCCTTCCACCTCAGCTTCTGAGTAGCCGGAATTACAGGTGTGTGCTATCACGCCCGGCTGATTTTTGATTTATTGTAGAGATGAGGTTTCGCCAAGTTGCCCAAGTGGTTCTTGAACTGTCAGGCTCAGGCAATCCACTCACCTCAGCCTCCCAAAGGCGTGGGATTACAGGCTGAGCTACTGAGCCCGGCTGATTATGTGTACCTTAAGAAGATGAAATAAGATATTCAGTATTTAGTTGCGTCATAGCATAGTCACATAATAGAAAATCATATTTTTTCAAGCATTATCCTTTCCACCAATTTCACCCCACTCATTCCCACATGCCCTGAGCTCTTCCTTGTCTGAGGTATCCCACATATCTCACCCCAGAGCTTATGATATAGTTGCATGAATGCATATAGGGGCCTCTATTTGCTGATGAAAACTAGCTTAGGCCTTACCCTGCAGCCCTGGAAGAGAAGTCCCACCTTGGATTCCCAGGTATTCCCATTTGATGATCAGAATTGAATGTAGATGACACAACATGTAGTTTTCGGTCAGCTTGTGTTTCCTTGTATCTGTTTTACAAGGTATTCAATGGAGATGACAGATATTGAGAGTGTGAATGGTTGTGATTGACAGAAACAGTGGACATTAGTGGCAGTTTCTGACAAAGACATCTCTATGTTTTCTGGTGTCCAGTGTGAGGTGCAGCTAGTGGAGACTGTGGGAGACTTGGTCCAGCCTTGGGCACACCCGAGACTCTGTTGTACAGCCTCTGGATTCACTTTGAGTAGCTACTTGCAGAACTTCATCCATCAGACTCCAGAGAATGAGGTAGAGTGGGTTGATCTTATGTTTATTGCAGAATTGTTCACAATAGCAGGAACATGGGCCCAACTGTGCTGCTAATCAAAAGAGGACTGGATAAAAAATGTGGTACATATATGTGATGGAATATTTCACAGCCATAAAGAAAAACAAAAGCATGAACTTCACAGCAACCTGGATGGACTTAGAGTCTACAATACTGAATCATCTATTACAGAAATAAAAAAGCGAGTACCACATGTTCTCATTAATATGTGGAACTTGAAGAATTATCATAATACTATAAGAACAGGATTGGAAACA
>NW_007249259.1:162881-210308 GCF_000164805.1 Carlito syrichta | reverse complement strand
ACTGCCATGGGTGGGTGGGAGGGAGGCGGAATTGGCATTAGTGGGAATCTGCTGGGAGAGGGGGGTGAAACTCATCAACAAGGGTACCTGCATAATGAACATTTGTATTCCTAACCTTGAATTGTATTCCATATGTTTAAAATAAAAAGGTAAACAAAAAAAAGGAAAGGTAGATTTACTATCTCAAGAGATGATTCCCAGAACATGTTCTATTTGAAAATGAATAATCTAAAACCTGAGGACACAGTTGGGCATTGCTATGCAAGACACACAGAGAGGCGATTTCAGTGAGCACACATTGAAACCAACCTGCAGGGACATGGCACTGAAATCAGCTTCATGGGGTGCTCACGGTTCAACCAGTACTGGAGTCCACTAAGAAACAAGTGCCAGAGGTAGCTGAGATGGGAGAATGTTTAGATCAGTAGTCTCCGTCCTATGCCAATTCTCTAGAAACTATTCTGGCTCAGTTCTCTGGGGTCTAATTTCTCATATTTTCACTGCATGCAACTAAAGACCAAAAGACTTTCTCTGCAGATGAATTGCCACCAGTGATTATAGACATTTCACCAGTTCCTAGAGGACTCAATTTCCTTCTTGCCAAACAATTATCTTCCCTTAACTTGATTATTTCTTCTTTTATTTTTTGCCAAATTATCTATCTTGGTCATGGAATTTTTGGTATTTTTCTGATGATCTCTTAGAGTTCAACTAGAGAGACACAAACAGGTAGAGAAGAAAGTTTGCCACACTGATCTAGTTCCTGTAAATTTATGTATGGCTAAAAAGTAACTTCAAGACATGACTTGTTGCTAGGGGCCAGTCCCTGAAAGATTTGAGGGTTCCAGGAAAGATGTGGTGGTGTCGGTGATTATTCTGGAGAAATAAAGAAAAAGAAAGAGTAGGGAGGAGAAAGGAAGAGAATGGACTCTGTCTAGTGCAGAAGCCATTTACTGAAAAGTACAGAGGTTTTTATCTCCAAATTTTGCACATTCAGACTCAGATGTCTCCCACGTTAACAGACAACCAGGTGCATGGGGGCGTCCCCTTCCCATCAGATATTTCTTCAAGCATGGCAAAAAACAAACCCAACTTGTCTTTCCAGATCCTATGCTAGACTAATATCCCTTAGAAGTATTATTACAGTTTCTATAAATATACCATTCTATCACTTGTAATCTATATTTTATTTTATTCTTCTTAGTTTACTTATGAATAACTTTCCTATTGATTAGCAGTTTATCTATTCCTATACTTTATCCTAACACACACAATGGAACTTGAAACAAAATGACTAAAACCAGTTTTGCATAATGTGGCCCAGTCCAAAGGTCATGCTGGGCTCTCAGCACTAGGACTCTTTGATGTGGTCCTGGCTTGAACCAGGACCTGTCTGGAAGTCTAAACCTCAGTCATAGGGAAATGGGAACAATGAGTTTCTAATGTTATCTTGTGTTCGTCTCTGGAGTTTTCATGCTTGAGCTAACAGAGGGCTTAATTGCCAAGAAAAGGGAGAGGCAATGGGGTCAACAGCTCCTGAACACACTTCTAGTGGTCTCGAGGTCAATGGCCCCCCTGATTCCTAACGCTCAGTAGGCCTCTGTGGCTGGATCCCAACATCTCTCCCTTTTTTATTTTTTAGAATAAAACCATGAAACTCCGTATTGAGCTGAGATATACTCTTCTTTAATACTCTGAATATGATTGGAAGTAAACACAGCAACAAAAGAATCACTGCTCCACAAATGTCCATGTTGATAAGTATAGACATCAATGATTTTTGGTTAACAAATGATGAAATATTATTAAATATAGAAGTAGCCAATTTAATGGATTAGAATTGCTTTTTAGCAACCGTCATGTTTTGAATTACTTAATATAATTTAGTTAGGTCTATTCTCAGGTCTGAATGGTGCCAAATTCCAAGAATATGATTTTTCACTTTGTCCCAAGTATAAATATAATTATTTACCTCCAAAGGAATGAGGCAAATCCATTTAAACTCAGAATGACAACGGAGAGCCAATCTTATTTTTCAGGTCAGAATTTCTTGTCCTACTGCTAAAACTGCCTCTCTAAAGCATTATCTTCATTTTCTAACTTTTGATCTATAATCTCCTTAGTAGATAAATGCAATAGAAACATTCTTAGATAACTGATCAGCAAAGGTAGCTGTATGACTTTCCTTAATAGAGCTATAGTTTAAACTATTATTGAAGTAGCAATAGATATTAATGTTATAATACCTAAAATTAAAGTGGCTAAAAATCTTGTTTGTCTTTCCAACAGGGAATTAACCTCATACAATGTTTGTAGACCATATTCATCATACCAACGAGATGACAAGTATACAGGAATCATCAAAGAAGGTGGCTGCTTAAGAATAACAAAACCTTCGTAAAAGGCATTAATTAAACAATTAGTTAAAATATACTCAGTAAAAGACACCTTATAAACATTGTTATAATACTCAATTTTATCTGTTTGGCACTCATTACAAACTAAAAACACATAAGAGGACTGTAAGCATGCCCTAATGTGGTACTGCTGAGTTTGTCAAACAGGACTACTCCGGCTGACTCGTTGAAGGTCTGCAAGGGCTCTCCACAAATAAGGTTGAATGGTTTCTCTGATTCCAATTTGAAATGAAAGTATTGGGGATATCCATCCATTGGAGTGCCTTCTAGCCACAGCAAGCATAGAGCCATTTAAACCCCAGTCACTAATATATAATCTTTTGCCAGATATGGGATAATATACTTTAGATTCATAAACACACTCTCTCCACTTTGGATACCCAACATCTCTCTGAGAGAGTATCCAGTCCTTCTCGGTATTATTAGGAGAGCAGATGGGTATATTAAATGGTGCAAAAATTCTTGTAGCTATACTGGGATCCACTCCTGCAGGCATCAGCATTTCAATCCACCAATATTCTTTATTACTTTGGGTTGGACTATTAGTGATTAAAGACTTTAATGTTGACAATAAACAAGAGGCTCTATAATTTTTAAGAACTGAATTATCATAAAAACAAATGGGAGGTATACAAGAATGTCCTTCATAAGAAAAATTATTATTAATAACGTGTTTTGTTTGAGTATAAAGTAAAGTAGGTCTTCCCATCAATTGAGAACAATCAGAAAATACATTAATAACCTCATTATTCCAAGTGACAGGTTGAAATGTTGGAGGGTTAGTCATATAAACCCAGTAGGTCTTATAAGCTACAGTTTCAGAGGCTGGAGCTATTTGACTCATCACAAGAGCATTCATAGCTAAAAACATAACTACTGGCCTGGTGGTAGTTTGTTGCGATATTACCATATCCCCTGTCTTTTTGGTCAATAATTCCATTTGTTCCCAGGTTGGTAGTTGTGAATGACGAGTACTAGAAATGCTTCGTCTGAGTGTGGCTCATCTTTCTCGAGACAATCTAGACTGTGGATATTCATCCCGTAAGGAGAGGTCTCTCATCTGACGCATTATGGTTTCTCTGTCGGTGTAACCATGCTGATGTTGCAGAACCTGCACTACCCATGACAAAGCCTCCTGTAGCAGAAAGAACAGCTCCTCCTGTTGGTTAGTGACAGGAACTGCTGTTCGTCCTTCATTCCTCTGAAATGTCCTAATCTTTGTCACTCGTCTTAGTCAGAAGATTACTGGAGGCATTCCAAATGAATCCATCGGGGATCCAAATAGGAGTTGATTCATTCTGTGGGAATATGCAAGCATAGTCCCTTCCACTGGTCAATAATATATGAGGCCCTCTCCATTGGCCTGTAAGAAAATCCTTCCATTTTACCATAGGTTTGACATTTCCTTCTGGGTTCCAGTGCCTGCTCATAGCTGAATTGCCCATAGAATCCAAATTTAAATCATTTATCACAAATAAAGCATGATTCAAAATATGACAGGGACAGCTATAATTAAACTCCCCCTCTTGTAATTTAATTATTTGATTTTTTAAAAGTTTGATGGGCTCTTTCAACTATGGTGTGGCCCTGTGGGTTATAAGGAATGCCAGTAGAATGGGAAATGTTAAATTGGGAAGCAAATTGTTGAAAAGATTTAGATGTATAAGCAGGTACATTATCTGTTTTAAGTTGTTTTGGCATTCCTAGCTGGGAAAAACAAAAAAATAAATGTTGCACCACATTCTTATAAGCTTCTCCAGTTCTTGCTGAAGCTAAAATAACATGAGAAAATTTATCCACAGAAACATGTAAATCTGACAACTTCCCAAACCTGGAAAAATATGTAACATCCATTTGCCTCAGAGCATTTGGTTTTAAGCCTCGAGGATTAACTCTTCCTGAAACAGGAACAAATGTGGAACAAGCCAAACAATTCTTAATGATTTGTTTAGCTGTTACCCTGGGTAAATGTAACTAATAGCGTAAGGCAGTAGCATATTGATGATGAATCTTATGAGAAAGTTGAGACTGAGTGTCTCAGCCTCTTTTACAGCGCATACAGTGGGCTTAGTCAAGACATCAGCCAATTGATTGCCTTGGTGTAGAGGTCCCAGAAGACCAAAACGGGACCTAATATGGCCCACAAATAATCGTTCCTTTCTATTATTAAGCAGTTGCTGTAATAGAGTTAATTGTTCTAAAATTGTAGTTTTGTTGGTTGGAATGGAAGCTGTTTTGATATGAGGAAACAATTCTGCGATATAACAAGAATCAGTTTATAAATTAAATTTTGAAAATTCCAGAGCTGTGAAGGTATACAAAACTGCCCTCAGCTCTGTCTTCTGGGCTGAGGATTTAGAGGTGTTCAATACATGAGATTATTAATAACTGCCACAGCTTTACCATTAGACGAGCCATTAGTATAACCATTGTGAGAAAAAATTATAGAATTTTGTCTCACAAATTGTAACAGAGGATTTTTAAGTAAGTGAAATAGAATTTGTCATCTGTAATCAGTTAATGCTACTTTCCAATAGTCACTAGTTTGGAGTAAGGTCTGAAATTGAAACTTTTCATAAGGAACAATAACATTATGCACATCTTGTCCAAACAATTTCACACTTCTTTGTCTCCCCTTGGTTATTAGTAAAGCTACTAAGTAAGGATAAGAAGCCAATATTTTTTTTTAGAAGTTATCAGTAGATGGAGCCATTTTATTGGTTCTTTCTGCCACTGAAACCCTGTGGGAGTATGGAGAGTGGTGAGAACAATTAAGTCCCAAGGCAAGTGGTAGTTTATTCTTTTCACCTTTTGAGACTTAATAGCCTTTTCCACAGGGAAAAGGCCTTTTTTTGGCCTTTGGTGTTATACTTCTTTTAGAGTTGGTCCCTGCAAGATATTGAATAAAGGTTTTAAATTTGACGTGGTAGTATGTAAATGAGGTCTAATTCAATTGATGCCTCCCAGAAGTTTTTGGAAATTATTTAAGGTCACCAAATGATTTTTTTGTAACTGCAAACGTTGATGACTCACTGTTTGTATGTTTAACACATAGCCAAGATATGTGAAAGGAGAATTGGTTTGAATCTTTTCAGGATAAATTTTTGAACCGTAATCAGTGAGAGCAGTCATAGTTTCATCAAGGATCTCATGTAAAGAGGCAGAAAATGTCAGAATTAGTAACCTCCTGAACCCAAAAAGCAACATCGCTAGAGTCAAATCAAGAGTCACGTCTAGGCAGGTTAAAGTTTTACCTGCTTTGTGATAAGGCAAGAGCAGCAACTGGGCTATTATCTAACCTTTGTTAAACTGCACTGATTTGCTAGGGGGAGCAACGAGCACCCGGATTTCTCCTGTGTAATCCATATCCACCACTCCAGGAATAATGGAAATTCCTTGTAAAGACAAGGAACTTCTGTCTAATATTATACACACTATTACTTCCGGGAGAGGGCCCTTTACTCCTGTAGGAATTGGGGTTACCAGAACGTCTGGAGTTAGTATTGTAGTGACGGAGGAACACAAGTCCAGTCCTGTACTCCCAGGGGTGGCTCAGATGAGTTTTGTGATGGAGCAGAAGGAAGGAAAGGTTCATGGTGGAAGTTGCACCGCTATTGTCAGCTGGGGCCAAGGATGGCCCCTCTGGAAGTTTCCCTGAGCCAGGGTGGCTTGCTGTTGATTTAAAGGAGTGCCACTTTCATGAAATTTAGATAGGCATTCTCTATCCCAATGAAAGCCTTTTTGGCATTTGGGATACAAGGTTTTTGGTTGATTAGCCCCAGTAAGTGGTGACGGTATGCCGTGTAAGCCACCATACCTTGCTAGCCAGACAATCTCTGTTAATGTGTCTGACTTGACCACAGTTAAAGCAAGACTGTAATGAGAAATTCTTTTGCTTATTACTTATATACTTTTGCTTATATTACTTATATATTGCTTATATTATATATATATTGTTTATATTTCTTATATTACTTATTTTACTTATATGCTTTTGCTTATTATTGCTCGAGCTCCCTGTATTCTGATAAGAAAAGGAAAAGTATAAGTAAGTCTAGGCCTTATTTTAGTATTCTCAATTTTTAAAGGAAAACCTTAGAAAGAGGTGCAGTAACATTTTTAGGATATTTCTGCTCATGATATTTTACCATCTGCTCAGCTAGTATCTGGATAGAACTGTACAGGTAAGTAAGCCATAAAGCTGAATCTCCCTCCTTTTCTGCCTCAGCTCGTACAGCCTGCATTCCAAAAAGAAGGGGGGGGGGGACTGAGTTAGATTTTATGACCTTATCATTAGAAGGAGAAACCGGTTTGGGTGGATGCATGGAGTTAACAATATGCACATTCTTATGATACTTAACAGCCTCCTCCTCCAGATCAGCTGCATCCTGTGGGGACAATTTGTTATCATACTCAGGCAGGCACAGAGATTGCGGTGAAAAGAAAAGGATCTTCATCTTCCTCATCATCAATGGCAGTTTTCTTTGATGGAAATGTCTCAAAATTGTGCTGTGGATCTAAAACATATTTAATTAAGTTCCATAAGGAAAAGGCATTGGGGGGAAATTTTTAGGTCCATAATGTGAATAATATAACAGTATCTCCTCCCCAACTTTAATCCAGGTGTTCAAACTCAGCATTCCTTCTTCAAGAAAACAAGGACAGTGCTTTTGCACAAAGTGTAGAAAATGAACTAGATTAGAAGAAGAAACTTTAGCTCCATGTGTAGACAAAGTATTCATTAAGATACTGATGAACATTTTATGTTCCTTAGACACACTCTGGCCCATGGTGGCTCTGGTGTCAAAAATTCAATCCTTACCCGTACTTACTCTGCCTGTCTGTACAGAGGGGTCTGCAGCACCCTGAGTAAGATCCTAGCTGTCCTGAAATGAGAGAAAAGCTTATCTTTCCAATGGCCCCACGTTGGGTGCCAGTTTCTGGGGGCCATCCCTTGCAAGATTTGAGGGTCCCTGGAAAGATGTGGCAGCGTCGGCGATTATTCTGGAGAAATAAAGAGAACGAAAGAGAAGGGGGGAGAAAGAAAGATACTGGACTCTGTCCAGTGCAGAAGCCATTTATTGAAAAGTACAGAGGTTTTTATCTCAAAATTTTGCACATTCAGACTCAGATGTCTCCCACGTTAACAGACAACCAGGTGCATGGGGGAGTCCCCTTCCCACCAGATACTTCTTCAAGCATGGCAAAAAACAAACCAACTTGTCTGTCCAGATCCTATGCTAGACTAATATCCCTTAGAAGTATGATTACAGTTTCTCTAAATATACCATTGTATCAATTGTAATCTATATTTTATTTTATTCTACTTAGTTTACTTATGAATAACTTTCCTATTGATTAACAGTTTATCTATTCCTGTACTTTACCCTAACATACATTTGGAACTTGAAACAAAATGACTAAAACCAGTTTTGCATAATGTGGCCCAGTCCAAAGGTCATGCTGGGCTCTCAGAACTAGGACTCTTTGATGTGGTCCTGGTTGAACCAGAACCTGTCTGGAAGTCTAAACCTCAGTCAAAGGGAAATGGGAACAGTGAGTTTCTAATGTTAGCTTGTGTTCGTCCTTGTCTGGAGTTTTCATGCTTGAGCTAACAGAGGGCTTTATTGCCAATAAAAGGGAGAGGCAATGGGGTCAACAGCTCCTGAACACACTTCTAGTGGTCTCGAGGTCAATGGCCCCCCTGATCCCTAACGCTCAGTGGGCCTCTGTGGCCGGCTCCCAACAACTTGTCCATGTGTCATAGGCCATGAGGTCCACTGTGCAGGAAACCAGGAAGGAACCATGAACAGCAGTCTGAGGACAAAGATGAATAAGTTCACCTACTCTCCTGGTATGAAGGGAATGATGCAAGCCTGGCATCCCTCTAGGGGACGATTCACACTCAACTTCCCACTACTGTTCTTCAATGAGGAGACTCACAGAGCAGAATCACCTGATCAGCTGACGAGGTTATTACCTCCTCCCAGTATTTGAGGGTCTCCTCTTGTTGCGGGCATGTGAACCCCAGGGACCTCAGAGTCTTCAAGGAGTTTATGTAGTGGGTTCTGTCCTCAGCCTTAGCCCTGGGATCCAGCCCTGATGGCGACTGAAGTGTCCCAGACAGCAAAGACAGTGAAAGCCCTGATCCCCCACACTTTCAAGGCCTTCCCTACTGTCAGAAGCAAGAACCATGGCTCAGCCTGGGTTTGGGGTATGGCACGGACCCTGTCTCTAGAGGGGTGCTGAGAAGCCACATTGCGGTACCTGTTGTGCGATGCCAGATCTGTGTGGGACCTTTCTGCACTAAGTTAAGTCTTACCAGGGTGCAAGTAGCTCATTCTCACCCCAGGGTGAAACGAGAGCCCCTTCCAACATACAGTTTTCTAGTTGAAGTCTGCAGCTATATAAATCAGACTAGGAACTGGGTGTTTCTCCTAAATGGGGCTTTTTAAAGTGAACTTTTCTGTTCCAGAGGTTTCTGAACTAAAATGGTGAGTCAGTAACCCTACAGAGCCTACCTGCACAGGTGAGACAGGGAAAAAAACCCCACAAGAGACACCTATGTGAGAAGAAGGAGGGTGGAGGTCCATGGTAACCCTGATCCACAGGAACAGTGATGCACTGAACTCTATTTTCCAGGTCCTCTGGTCCTGTTCAGCATGTGCCTCTGCTCTTGTGCAGACACCCCATCCAGCATTTCCAGGGCTCTTTCAGGCCCCTGGATATGCCACTGAATGTGAGACAAGTTGGACTGTGGATCTCATGCGATCCTTCCCATAGGTTCAGTGTTGACTGCACCCACTGGATGGGGCTGGGCCAGGTTTGACACCAGGGGTGCTGAACCATGCACAACGGTGTTTGCCAATTTCAAATGACAGGAGACTTGATGAACTATTATATACATATGGCCCCATCCTGAAGTATAAAGTGTTTTTGTTTGATAATAATATAGATTCAGGCCTACAGTCAGTGTGGGGGATGAGACCCATGGGATGGACACAGGAAGAAAAGGCACATTTTCTTCCCATTACTGTAGACACCAGGGAGATAGGGAGATGATGGACGGAGGGAGAGAGGTAGGGAATAAAAGACATTGTGTATGTGTTTTTGTGTGTTGTGTGTATATGTTACCTGAGCAGCAAATGTGGGATGGGTTCTGATCCCCTTGACCTATAATTCCAGTGCTTTTCTGATGAGACATTTAACCATAGGACGCTAAAGGGGAGAAGAGTGTCCTCCAAAATCATGAAGTTCTTTTGAACTCATCATGATTGTGGAATTTGTCAGAGCACCTGGAGTTCCAGTGATTGAGTTCTCTGGGTTTTCTCAAAATCCTAACTTGGTTTTCCCTTCACAACATGTTGGGTTTATTAAAGACAATTCACAATTTCAGGAGATGTTGTGAGATGGATATGGTGTCAGTGAAGGAGACTTCTGAACCAGGGCCAGATTTATCCATTGGACTAGACAAATGAGAATAAGATACACTGAGCTCAGACAGGATCTTCCCTGAAGTGTAAGGGCAGTACTCCAGGGGGCCCTCAGGGACACACCAAAACAGATCCCAGCCCAAGAGCAGGTACACAGTCCTTGGGAAGGGGTATCTTCTAAATATGACATTTATGTTTACTGAAAAAAAAAGAAAGAAAGGAAGGAAGGAAGGAAGCCAGGAGGGAAAGAAGGAAGGAAAGAAGGAAGGAAGGAAAAAAATAGTCTAAAATAATAATTTGACAAAGAATGCTTATGTTTGTGTAAATATATGCCGGGTCCTATACTTATCACAACAAGACAAGAAAAAAACTTATAAAATGAAGAAAATTGTAAGATTTATAGGTATCCTAATTGTGACAGACTGAGAGACAAGGATGACTTTATTGATTTTTTTTTTTTTTTGAGTTGGAGTCTCACTCTGTCGCCCATACTGGAGTGCAGTGGCCGCTCCTGGCCACCGCAGCCTCGACCTGCTGGGCTCCGGCGATCCTTCCGCCTCAGCCTTCCAAGTTGCCAGAATTACAGGCATGAGCTACCAAGCCCGGGTGATTTTTTGATTTATTGTAGAGATGAGGTCTCGCTGCCCAGGCGGGTCTTGAACTCGCAGGCTCAGGCAATCCACTCATCTCAGCCTCCCAAAGGCGTGGGATTACAGGCTGAGCCACCGAGCCCGGCTCAACTTTATTGATTTTTAATGGTGCAGAACTTTGAGTGGCACAAGACACCAGGAATATAACATTCTGATATCAGAACTAGAAAATGCTACTGGGACTGGACATCTGACAGGGAAGTGGAGGCTTAGAGATTGTGCAGGTGCGTAAATTCAAGATGATCAGGAATCAGTATTTACACATGATCAATGATGAATATGAGCTGGAAGCATGAAAACCTGTGCAAAATTTTCCGTGTAGAATTTGAATAAGACATACATTTAGTCTAAACGCAAAGTCACGGGCAAGATTTTGGAACTTGTGAGTTCATCAAACATTACATTCAATTTCTGTTGTCATTAGGATCAGAAACACATACCTGTATCATGCACCACATGTGTGATTTTAAAACAAACATTCTTTGTACTGAGGTACCCAGGATTCAGGATATACAGAGAGAAGTTGGAGAAGAGCCAGATGGAGAAGGTCTCTTCTGAGGAAGGGCCAAGCTGGTCTTTGAGCCGTCCATGGAACCTGCTGGAAACTCCTGTTAGATGAACAAAGTCATTCTGTCAAAATTCCAAATGGGGTGCTCTGGTATAAGATGGAACCAGAATGGAGCTTGTTCTTTGATTCAAAATGTTCTGTCAACACATAATTCAGTGAGGTGCCAGACACATGTATCTTCAAATAAGATTAGGACTTTACACTCAGGATCCCATTCTTGTGTGGTCCACGTGTCATCTATCTTCCCTTTCTATAACCGAATTTGGCCTTGGGTTTTTAGATACCCTGAAACATGAATATGCAAGTAGCCTGAAGTCTACTGAGGTAAATACAGATATGCATGTGTCCTGGGCACATCACTCAACAACACATTCCTCTGCTAGAGAAGCTCCTGAGAGAACAGCTCCTCACCACGGAATGGAGCTGGAAGATCTCTTCTTGGTGACAGCAGCTTCGGGTCAGGGGCTCCCATATCCCAGTGCTTAGGAGGGGACCAGGACCAGTGATGTGAGATTTCTTCCACTCCTATCTCCTCTCCACAGATACCTTCTCCAGGTCCAGCTGTTTCATTCTGGGGCTCAGGTGTGAAATCTTGGGGCTTCCAGTGAATGTTTTCTGCAAGGCATCTGGATACACCTTCACCAGCTATAATATAAACTGGGTGCAAGATATCGCTGGACAATGGCTTCAGTGAAAGGCATGGGTCTACCTTGGCAATGGTAACACAGTCTACATACAGAAGCTTTAGGGCAGCCAACGTGGAGATGGGCAATCTGAAAGCTGAGGACATGGCCGTATGTTACTGTGCAAGAGACACAACATGAAAACCAACATTCTGAGAGTGTCAGAAACACTGAGGGAGAAAGCAGATGTGCTGGACTGACGGGATGACAATGATTATGAGATATTAGATTTGTAGAAGATGGTGTTATATAATGCAGAAAAATAACACCAGAAAAATGAATGAAATCTAATCATAAAATAAATATTCCTTTCAGCAGTCACTATGTAGGCAAAACTAACAGTGTGAAGAAAGGCAAGATCCACTAACACCGATACAAAGAGCTCCATGAATGTCTGGAGAATAAGAGCTTTCAAATCTTCTGGATAAATAATTTGGGACAAGTGCTTGATCACATGGTAAATATTAGAATACCTCCTAAGGAATAGCCAAAATATCCCCATAAATATATCTGTCACTCTTTTAAAGAAAAGTTTACATAATATTAGGATCACATCAATATTGAGAAAAAGGTACAGAGGGTTCTCATATAACCCTCCACTACACAAACGGCCTTTCTCATAATCAACAATGCATAGCAGTGTCATACATGTGTTTTAGTGACCAAAATTACACTGACGCATTGTTTATTTCCTTTCCCATATTCCCTTGGCATAACAAGCCTACATTAACTGGGAACTCCAGAACTTAATCGAGTGGGTTACCTGAAATGATGTCAGGTAGATAGAAAACAGGTAAGGCTATTCTTATTTGCATAGTTTCTACGTGGACCAATAAAATGTGCAATGATATACAACTCATTCTAATCCTACTTCAATATGCCCCTCTCAGGGTATAATGTCTCGAAAATTTTTGAGGCTGGTTCATCTGTTTGCAAGACCATCAACTTTTGGTGAATCTCATGATTAATCTCCTTTCTGAAGCATGGAGAATTTGGTCATAACGGATGCCATGTATGTCTCCCTGTAGTAGGATCAGATAATCTGAAAACCCTTGAGTGGTTGTTCTGGATGTTGCTTTATGCAAGGTGCACTCTTGGAGGTCCACCAAAACCCATAAAGGAGACCAGTTTCATCATATCCAGAGGTGATATATAAGTATATATATAGCATACATTTTTATATATGTATTATATGTGTGTATTTCTAATTATATGCATATGTGCATATGCAAATACAAAGTATTAAAATTCTTTATTTCCTTAATTACATTAAATGTAAATGAATTGAAAAAGATATACATTGGCAGAAACACTAAAGAAGAATGCCAGATCCAACTATAGGCTAGTTACAAAAGATTATGTTTAAATTCAAAACATAAATATGTTCAAGGTAAAAGGATGGAAAATCATAGAACATAGAAATTCAGACTAACTGTAGTGACCACATTAGTGACAGGTAACTAGAATTAAAGAGAAAATACCATGCAAAATTTATATGAAGTTATTTAATATTTGTTAAAATTTCCACCCTTTAGGAAAACAAAACACTAAGAAACATATGTTCCATTATAAATAGAACCCCAAATATATAAAACTAAAACTTGTTAAATTGGAGAAATACAGTGTTCTAGAATAGTAGTTGAAGCCTTCACTATTTCAATTTCAATAATTGGCAGAATGATCATATACAAGGAAATACATAAACAAACACACACACTTCAATGAATATAGAAAACGAAACATGTCACCTCCTGTTATCACAACAGAAGGAAACTTGAGGACAAATATACAGACAGCAAAAACTTACAGCCAGCATGGTCGCTGTCTTCGCAGCCACCCAAGAAGAACTGGGGAGGACACTGGCCCAAGAGGAGCCTCGCAGACAAGGCGGCGGCAATTCCGTGAGTCAGCTGAGTGGCGAGGCAGCAGCTGTGGGGTCTCCTGCACAGCAGGGCTGCCTGGGTTTTGATCTAACTCTGGTTTCCTTGAAGAGGGCGGGAGGCCAGAGCTGGAACAGCAGCAGAGGCCAAGGCTCCTGCCCGATTCTTTCCTGACCCTCAGCCTGAGCCAGGGGAGGCCATGCCACCAGGTGGCTGGAGTGAGGGGAGTGGGGTGTCTGTTGCCCTGGAATGGGAATTCTCTTCACCAGGATATGAAGACTTTTCAATCACCCGGGGCCTAATAATATCATTGTTGGGCTGGATAATGCAGGGTAAATTACCATCCTTTACCGTTTTTCTGTTAATGAAGTTGTACGTCCTTCCTCTATAAGAGAAAGTAATATCGAAGAGATAGAGATTAATAATACACATTTCCTAATTTGGGATATTGTTGACCAGGATTCTCTTCATTTTTCCTGGAACACTTACTATACTAACATGGTGTTTGTAATAGTTGTGGACAGAACAGGCAGAGAAAACATTTCTGTAAATAGAGAAGAACCCTATAAAATGCTAGCGCATATTGATCTAAGGAAACATGGATTGCTGATTTTTGTTACTAAACATGATGTTAAAGAATGAATGACTGTAGCAGAAATCTCCCAGGTTTTGAAACTAACTTCTGTAAGAGATCATCAGTGGCATATACTGGCATGCTGTGCTCTTACCGGTGAGGGATTATGCCAACGACTTGAATAAAGGATGTCGTGACTTAAATTGGAGGATCTTTATTGACTACTTCTCATTGACTTTGTGAAAATGAAGTTCTAGACTTCATCTGAAAGCTGCAAAAATTCATGCTTTAGATATATTTATAATAAACTATTTTAAAATTTCTCTATAGGCACAAAATTTAAGATCATTTATTTGAAAACAAAGATGAAGTGTCACCTTCCAATTATTTTCTTATTAGTCTTTTTCCAAAGTAATTTATTAAAACTGTGATTGACATTTTTCTCACAACTAATCCTTTCAGGACATTGTGTAGCCTGTGGGGAGTAAAAAGGGAGAGGAAGACATTCTGAACTTTAAGAACTTTATTATCAGCATAATACTCTCTAGTTGAATGTTCTTTTTTGTTCCATTAAGTCAAAATACAAATCAGCAGAAAAACTCAGTTTTCAATATTTTACAATGTAATGTTACTTATGAAAGGTATTTTTCATAAGATTGTATATATTGTGTCTATAACTCAAGTTCAAGGTTATGGCTTTGATTTATGTTCAAAAAAAACAAAGCAAATAGTTCAAAATAATAATCTTAGTTATAACCATAAGAAGATAAGTGTTGGCTATGTTAGTGGCAGTTTGTATTTTTCCCATATATTTTCTGTATTGTACTACTCAACCTCCAAAATCAATGAACTGCTCTTTAAAAAGAAAGAAAGAAATGTGACATTGTGTACTATATTTTTTTGTTGTTGTTTACCAATTACACACATGGAAAAATGTAATTTAACTGAGCAGAGTATTTGTTAAATACTCTGCTTCATATTACCAATGGGCAGAATTATACAATGAACAATTACCAGATTATTTCTTTTATTGGTCCTGTGGCATCTAAATTACTGAATAACATTAATTCATTAATGAGTCAACTGCAAGTTGTAATTAAAATTATCAGTGAATTCTTTGAATTCTTAGCGTTACTTGTAAATTGCTTTGTGAAACGTATCTACCCATAAATGTAACGTTCTCAAAATATTACTAATAATTTTGCTATAGTCTTTTAAAGTATTATATTATATGTCAAGATGTTAAAGTGAATTTGAGAAGAAAAGTAAGGCACTTTTTCTCAAATAACATTAGAATTTTTAATGATCAATTTTCTTATTTCAGAACTTGGGATAGTTTGAATTTTCATGTTTCTATATGTTTTCTTGCATCTTTTGCTACATAAAAATATTGTTTGGCAATTATTGAATGCAAATATTTCTTAAATCCTTTTAAGAATTTGGTTTGAAAATTGACTGACACAATGTATTATTATACTGAAAAAATAACTTCATCTAAAATACTTCTTATATTTTCTTGGAGAATTTTTGTCAGTATCTGAAAGTTGAAGGTATTCCTGTCACATCTTAAACAAACTTACCCTAAAAGTATTAAACCATCTTACTGGATACTCTGTATAGCTTTCATGTCCTAAAAATCTAAAGGTTAATCTAAATTGGCATGTCTTAGAATATTCAAGAAAAAAATTACTTTTTAATACCAGGCTTTTTAATTTCATGGCAATTTTGGTGAGGAATAATAGTACATACTATAAGGCTTAACAAAACTCTGAAATTTTCTTTGTATAAAATTATCAATATCTGAGTCCAAGTCAAGCAAGTAAGATCATTATTCCACATTAGATATTTTTGTGTTTTATATTTATAATGTTCAAAATGCAAGAATAAAGTTTAATATTTGTTCATATGCTTTTACAAAAGTAAATGCTGAATTACCAAGTTTTGTTCATATGTTCTTATACTTTTTCATATCATTATAAGGAATTACTTGTTGTCTATTAAAAATCTCCTTAACCCAAATTTGTTTTATGGTTTCATCAGAAACATATTATTTCAAGTAGCCCTCCAAATTCACACTTCTTTTCCTTTTTATTCGTTAAATTTGAATAAATATGTGCTTAATCCTTTGTATTGCTGTCATATCAGTTTAACACAATATCAGCATATTCACTTGTCAAAAAAATTGCAAAAATGTGTTAGAGACATAATTTTATCCAAGGGGAATATTAAAAAGAAGTCACAAAAATAATTGAAACGTCTTTAAGATCAATGAATATATATGCACAACATATAAAATCTTATAAGAATGTCTAAAAGTCATGCAAATAAAAACCGGCAGAATATACATTACAAAGGAAAGATTTATAATTGGAACATACTTTAAGGTCATCGAAAATATACATACAATATATAAAAACGTATAAGAATCTCTAAAAGCAGTGCAAATAAAAAACAAGTAGAATATACATTACAAAGGAAAGATTTTACATTGGTATTTAAATAGTAAATCTTAAAGGTCAGGGTGAAGGGCAAAAGATTAAGGTCTAACCCAAACTTCCAGAAGGAAAAAAATAATAATATGGAGTAGAGTAAAAATAACTTATAGAAAAAACAGAAAAAAATATAGAAAAATAAATTACAACAACAGTTTCTTCATTTGTGATAAACAAATCTCACTAAATTTTACCTATGTGTGGTTTTTTAAGTTTCCATATACATTTCTATATTATTTCCTGATCTGACAAGAATGATGTTGGTAATTTAAGGAGTATTGCCTTGAATCTGTAGATTGCCTTTAGTAGAATGGATATTTTAATGTTGTTGATTCTTCCTATCCATAAGCATAAAATATTTTTTCCATTTTTTTGTGTCTTCTTGGATTTCTTTCAGCAGTGTTTTGCACTTCTTATTGTAAAGTCTTTCACCTCTCTGGTTACGAAGGTGCAGAGGTATTTCATTTTGTAGTGGCTATTTTGAATGGGATTGAGCTGTTTATTTGGTTCTGTGCCTGCTTGTTGTTGATGTATAAGAATGCCACTATCTTTTGCTCATTTATTTTGTACCCTGAGCCTTTGCCAAAGTCTTTATCAGTTCAAGGAGGTTTTTTGACAGATTCAGACCATTCAGATTTTCTTTCTTCATGAGTCAGTTTTCATACAGTCTCTTGTCTAGAATCTGACCATCTCATCTAGATCATCCAACTTGTTCTTGCACAATTTTTCATAGCATGATATAAAAATGTTAAAAAGATCAGCATTCTGTAAGATCAGCATTAAAGTCTCAACATTCATTTCTGCTTCCTATAATTTGAGACTTATTTATTTTTTATGCTGATCCATTTAGAGTTGATTTTTGTGTATGGGAATACGTAGCGGCCCTATTTCAATCTTCTGCATGTGATCAGCCAGTTTTCACACAGCATTTACTGAATAGGTTCTCCTATCCCCAGTGGTTGGTAGTGAAGGTTTTGTTGAAGATGAGTTGTTTGAAAAATTGAGATTTTGCTTCTGGAATCTCAATTCTGTTCCATTGGTCTGTATGCCAGGTTTTAACCAATACCAGACTGTTTTGATTATTGTTGCCATAAAATAAAATTAAAACTCTGGGAGTGTGATACCTCCTCCTTTTTTCCCCTGAAGATTGTTTTGGCTTTTCGTGGTCCTCTGTGTTTCCACATGAATTCCTGTATTGTTGCTTCTAGGTCTGAGAAGAACGTTGCTGGTAATTTGAAGGGTATTGTATTACATCAGTAGATTGCTTTAAGTAGAATGGACATCATAACAATGTTGATTCTTCCAATCCATGAACATGGAATATTTTTCCACTTGTTTGTTTCTCTTTGATTTATTTGAGCAATGTTTTGTAGTTTTCATTGTAAAGGTCTTTCATGTCTCCGGTTATGAAAATGCCAAGGTATTTCTCTTTTTTTGTGGCTATTGTGAATGTAATTGTACTTTTTATTTGGGTTTCTGTGGGTTGATTATTGGTGTAAAGAAATGTGATTTTCTTTTGCACATATATTTTATACCCTGAAATGTTGACAAATCCTTTATCAGTGCAAGGAGGTTTTTGACAGATTCTCTTGGCTTTTCGGCATACAGAATCATGTCATCTGCAAAGAAGGGTAACTTGATTTCCTCTATCCTACTTGGATACTCCTGATCACCTTCTCTTCTCGAATTTCTCTAATTAGAACTTCCAAAACTATGTGGAACAGGAAGGATGAGAATGTGCATCTTTGTCTTTTTCCAGTTTTCAGGGGAAATGTTTCCAATTTCTGTCTGTTAAGCAGTATGCCAGCTGTGATTTTCTCATAGATAGCTCTTACATTTTTTAGGTATATTTTATCTATGCCTAGATATTCAAGGGTTTTTATCAAGAAGGGTGCTGGATTTTATTAAATGCTTTTTCTACATCTAATGATATAATCATGTGTTTTTTTGTTTTTATGTCTGTTGATGTATTTCATTACGTTTATGTTCTTATGAATGTTGAACCAGTCTTGCATCCCAATGATGAAGCCCACTTGGTTATGGTAGATAATTTTTGATATGTATTGTTGAAGCTGGTTTGCTAGGATCTTGAGAATTTTAGCATCTATGTTCATCGAAGATACTGGCCTGTAATTCTCATTGTTGGAACTTTTCCTGGCTTAGGTATCAATGTGAAGTTAGCTTAATAAAATGATTTGGGGAGAGATCCATCTTCCTCAATTACCTGGAATACTTTCAACTGGTATCAGTTCCTACTTGTATGTCTTGTAGAATTCTGCTGGGAAGTCATCTGGTCCCAAACTTTTTTTTGTAGGGAGTTTTGTTATGACATAGTGAATTGCCTGGATTGTTATTGGTCTATTTAGGGTCTCAATTTCTTCTTGTTTCAACCTGGGGAGGTTGTGTGATTTCAGAAAGTCCTCCAATTTCATTAGGTTTTCATGATTTTTCCATAGCAAGTTCCATAGTAATATCTGATAATCTTTTGTATTTCTTCAGCATCAGATGTGACCTCATCTTTTGTGTTTCTGGTTGAGTTTATTTGGGCTTTTTCTCTCTTTTTTGTGGTCAGTCTTGCTAGGGGACAATCTTATTTACCTTATCAAAGAATCAGCTTTTAAAAAAAAATTTTTTTGTATTAACTTTTTGTATTCTTTGTCTCAGATTTGGGCACTTACTTTGGTGATCTAGATTCTTCTGCTGAAGTTATGATTTTGATGGGCTTGCTTTTCCATCTATCCTAGGTGACTTATTAGGCCATTTACGTGTGATTTTTCCATTTTCTTCATGTGTGATTGGAAAGATATGAATTCCCATGTTGCTTCTATTTTCATGTCATCCTAGAGCTTTTGGTAAGATGTTTCTTAGGTTTTTTTTTGTTTGTTTGTTTGTTTCCTGGTATCTTTTAATCTCTGCTTTGATTTCCATGTTAACCCAGCGCTTGCTTAGCCTCATGCTGTTTATTGTCCATGTCTTTGTGGGGTTTGGGGAAAATTTGCTTGTGTTGATATTTATTTCTATTGCACTATTGTCAGAGAAGGTGCATGGCAGAATTTAAATCTTATTAAATATGTTTATGCTTGATTTATTGCCACGGATGAGGTTGTTCTTAGAGAATGCGCTATGTGGTGGTGAGTAGAATGTGTATTCTGTGGTCGTTTGATGTAGTGGTCTGTACTTTTAAATTAAGTCCACTTGGTCAAGAGTAACATTAAGGTTACAGATCCCCTTGCTGATTGGTGTCTTCATGGTCTGTCTAGGGTTGTGAATGGAGTATTAAATTTCCCAGCTATGATAGTGTTAGAGTTAATATCTTTTTTAAGTTTGCCTAGAAGCTGCTTTATAAAAGTTGGTGCTCCTTTGTTGGGTACGTATATGTTTTGATTGTTATTTATTGTTTTTGTATTGAAAGTTTTATCATTATATAGTGACCTTCTGTATTTTTTTAGATGCTGATAGAATAAAGGGTATTTTTCTTAATATTAATGTCACAACTCCTACTTATTTTTGGTTCCATTTGCTTTAAATTTTTATTCCCATTCTCCTACTTTGAGTCTGTGAGTGTCCTTTCTGGTCAGATGAGTCTCTTGGAGACAATATATTGTTCTCTTGTGATATTTTATCCAGTGTGTCAATCTATATCTTTTCAGTGGTGCTTTTAGTTCTTTTGCATTCAAGCTAATTATTGAAATGTGGAAATTTATCTCTTTCATGAGGTTCTTATAGAGTTATTGTTCCTGATTGTTTGCTGCCTTTCTTTTGATTTTGGGGTTGATTCATATGTGTTTTCATCCTTTTTCCTGCACTCTTGTGAAGAATGTTGTGAATATTATTTCCTTTTCTTCTATGTTTAATAATTTCTGAAGTGTTGCATGTAGAGTTTGTCTAGGGGCAGCATAAGTTCTTAGGGATTGGATGTCTGGAAAAGATTTTTACTCTCCCTCACTGATTAAATTAGGTTAACTGGGTAGGTTGTTCTTAGTTGGAATTTATTACCTTGGAGAACTTTGAAGATTGAGCCCCAAGCTGTCATAGCCTGAAGTGTTTCTGTAGATAAACCTGCTGCTATTCTGATTGGTTTTCCCTGGTTGGTAGTCTGACCTTTTTTTCTTGCTGCCTTTAGGATTTTTTTTCATTTATACCTCCTTTGCTTAGCTGAATTACTATGTGTCTAGGAGTCAGTCTTCTCATTTATTGTATTTCAGGTGTTCTCTGAATGACTTCTGTTTGAATAGTCATACCACTGATGATTTGAGATAAGTTTTCTTGAATAATATCATGGAATGTTCCAGGGTGGTCTCTGTCTCACTTTTTACCTCAGGGAGTCCAATTATTCTTAGGTTTGACTTCTTGAAATAATCATTCATCCCTTAAAGGATTTGTTCTGTTTTCTTAAGCTTCCTTTCTATTTTTTTGACAGATTAGCTTAGTTCTATATCTTGGTTCTCAAGCTCTGAGATTCTTTCTTCTATTTGTCTAATTCTACTTTCCATGCTTAATAGTTTGTTATTTATTTCATTCACAGTATTCTTTACTGCTGTTATCTCAGTTATCACCTTCTTCCTATTTTCCTCTTGTCTCTCCTCAATTTTTTTTATTCTCTCTATTAGTGTTTTGACTTTTGGATTTGTAGTGTGGGACCATTCATTCTGGGGGCTCTTCATTGCTTGCATTGTGAAGTCTATTTTCTCAGTGTCTGATCTCCCAGGGGTCTGTGTGAGACACGTATTATTCTTTTGGTTTTTCTTCATTTGTATAGATTTTCCAAACCCTTCCTTTTTTTCTCTCATCTTTAATTATGTTGTTCCAGGATGGTTGAGTTGCTTCTTTTTCTGTTTGTTCAGTCTCCTATTCTTCCTTATGTGGATCCTGTGGCTTTATTCAATTCTGAAGCTAGACTGTGGGTTGGGGTTGTACTTTTTGCAATTTTGAGATTTTATTGAGTGGGGAGCTGTGATTCAAAATTTTTCTGCAGATCCTAGTACCCACTGACAGGTGTACAGGCACTCGGGAACTCACTTCCCACTGTCTTGCAATCTTTCCATGCAATGGGGGTATAGGATTCCTCTCTGGAAGCAAAAGGATGTAAGAAAAAGGAAAATAATGGAAAAAGGATGGAAGGGGGCCAGAGGAAGGTGGAAAGAGAGAAGAGTAAGGGGGAAAACAGACAGATGTACTAGCAAAAGAAAAGTGACATAAAGGCAGAAAAGAGTAAAACAATCTAAAACATACAGATAATCATAGAAACAAATAGTACAAAAAAAATTTGCTGATTGGCGTACTCTTCCTATACACAAAAAGGAAGTCTACATAATTGGAAAGAATCAGTAAAATAACAAAAACATAGCAAGTACGAAAACATTATCAAAAACAGAAAGAAAAAACTAAAACAAAAACCAAACATAAATGAACAAAACAGACTGACAAAAAATAAAAATAAAATTAAGGAATAAAATTCTCTCTGTGGTCACTCCTGTGAGTTCAACTTCTTTTCAGCTCTAATTTGTATCCACTCCCTTCTGCTCTCACCTCAGGTATATAGGGTTGCTCTCAGCTTGGGTCAGATGTCCCAACCCTACTCTGGAAGAAGGGTGCATCATATCTGGACTTACTTAACTTGCTTTCTGTCAGGTCTGCCAGTCATATCTGACTGATCTGTGTCTGATCTAGCGTGGGAGAATGGTTTCTGTCTCTCCCAGTTTTATGAGATTACCTAAGGTCCCAATTTGGAGGCTGTGTGGAGCTGTGTGGAGCTACTTGGAGCAATGCATATCTCTGACTGGTCCTGTGACAGAGAAAATGGCTGTGGTTGGCATCTCCTCACTGGGCAGGGGATAGTCTCCAGCTCTCCCCTATCCTCTCTCTCTGCTGGTCATATTTGGGGCTCCAGCTGATCCACTACAACAGGAGACAGTGTCACCTGGTGATAATTATCAGCTGAATTCAGGAGGATCTTCTCAGGAGTGTCCCGCAAGCAACAGCAGATGATCCTATGTGCCACACTCCAATCTAAGGGTGGTGGCCCCTTGCAATCGACCTCAGAAGGGGGCTTGGTTGGGTAGAAAATTCTTGGTTGACGTTTTTTATCTTTGAGAACTTTAAATATTGGACTTCAAGTACTTCTTGTTTTTAATGTTTCTGTTGCTCTTCTGATCGGTTTTCCCCAGTAGGGAGTTGGAGCTTTCTCTCTTGCTGCCTTTAGGATTTTTCGTTTGTACCTACTTTGTGTAGGCAAATTACTACGTGTCTAGGTGTTGTTTTGCTCATTTGATGTCTTGTGGGGGATCTTTGTATCTCTTGTGTTTGACTATATATAGATGCCGGTTTTTCCAAAAGTATTTGTCATGTGAAAGATGTCAGGACAGAGTGGAGCTGATGCAGCTATTTATTATCCTGAGTCCCTGGCTTTGATGTTTTGGCATTGTTTGTAAGACAAGTCTAATAGTCAGAACTTCAATTTTTGCTTGTTTTGAAACCTTCTTAAGTAATCTTCACTTCTGAAGGACACTTGCTCCACAAGAACTTCTTGATTGAAAAGGCTTTTTAAAAATTATTTTTACTTTATTTTAGTGATTTAAATAAGGTCGTTCACCACATAACAATATTTTGATTAATAGTATATCATATAAAAGACAGGAGTCTAATAGGATTATGAAGCTTAATTTTTACTTCTTCCTTTCTATTTTTAAATATTTTGATACACCAACACCTACATAGTGTTAGAATATATTATAGCATTAATTACAGTAACATGCTATACACATTTGTTAACTAGGAACATAATACTCTCACATGTAGCCATGGTTAAATAGTGAACCATAGCTTCTAGGATTGTGTAAGCACACCCTATGATGTTTGCATAATTTAGAACTTGCCAAAGGACACATTTTTGAGAACGTATTCTTGTTGTGAAAACAAACATGCTTATAAATGTTTCTCCCTTCTGAATGGAAAAGTTTCTGCTGGATAATGTTCTGATATTTTGGGGGGCTTCACATTCATTTGAAATATTACTTTTTTTTCTTCATGTTTTCAAAATACTTCTTTCAATTTTAACAATTTGATTATGAATCGTCTATTTGTTGTGTTATCAGGTTCACCTTACTGAGCATTTATGTCTTTGTTAGATGTGAAAACATAGTTGTTGTTTTTTTTACAAGATTTGGGTTTTTTTTCTAGTCTGATATTTTGGGAATAATCTGCATATTTCTCTCCCTTGAATAATATCTCTTTGCCTCATTTTTTAATATTCTATAAAATTTACACTTTGTTTTCCAGTGTGGTTTCTGTCCTGTAAGTACCCAAGACTTAATTAATATTTTTAATTTTTGCTTTTTTCTGTCTTCATCATGGTTGAAAAAGATAAAATTTCATTAAATTCTCTCTCTAACTATGTAGTACTATATATACAGGACTATATAACTACATATAAGTATATATATAACTGTACATATAACTATACACTTATATAAACATTTGTTAAAATTCTCAAATTGTTCTGGCATTATTTTACTAGCTCAGTTAATATGTATATAAGATTGCTTTGAATTTCATGCCAGGGAATTAGTATATCTTATATGTTATGGATATCCATTTTGAAGCTTAATTTTATTCTTCAGTTTGGACTATGTTTCCCTGTTATTTTATTTTATTTTATTATTCCTTGTTTTCTGGAACTGTGTGTGTTTATCTCCTCAACAGAACAAATATGTACAATAACTATGCTTCACAAACTTGACTCATAGAGGATAATTACCTCCCCACTCAATCCTGATAGTGATTGTGGTGTCGGAAAAGTTCACACTGGGCCCAAATTTTACATTGTTTTTAGTAATGTACAGGTCTTTACATCATGTTAAATTGTTTCAGTAATTCTAACAAAATGTATATCTATGTTTCCTCAGGAAGCCCCTAAAATATTTGGAACATTGACTATAGTTTTATTATTGATTTACAATTCATCAAAATAATATCAGTTCAAGTTCCTCTAAAGGACTTGATAATTATTACAATTTTATAGTTACTTTTCTCAATATCTCTGGAGTTTATTTTGTAAAACTTTAGATTAAAGTATAAACTAGATTGCATCTGATTTTTTGGTGTGAACATTTTCAATAACATTTGTATTATTTTCCAACTTTTTAAAAAATCATTTTACCATTATATTAACTTAGTCACTGGTATGCAAAAGTGCATTTAAAGTTACAAATCTGGTTCAGTTTGATGGGTTTCCAGATTATGTTGGAACCTCATTTATTTCCAAAGCATCTTATTCCACTTTGATAAGTATTTTATTCTGTAATTTATCTTGCTTCTCTTACATTGTTCTGATATCAACGAGGGGAGAAACTATTCCACGTGGTCAACACTTCGCATAGAAATAACATCAGATTAATATTCAAGTGTGTCAATTTCAAATCCCAAATTTTATTCAATGTAATACAATACAGAACAGCCATCAGTGATTTTATAATGGGAAATTTATACAATTAAGGTTCTAATTACACATCAGAGGCAGGAAAAAGAGTGGTATTTCTAGTGGTTTTCTGAGACGATAGGCCACACACTACTTTTAATAACACAGGAGGTTGGTAACTAACAAATTTGAACAACGCTGGCACCATATTCTATAATTACAAGTAAAATTACTCCAGTTAAGTTAAATTAACACCATATTATAATGAAGCCAGCAGGTATGTGGTCACCTCCTAGGTCACAAATGAGGAGGGATGTTGCTGTGTTCTGCTCTCCACCACCACCTTCTCACAAGATCTCAGTTTCTAAGGCAAATTTCACTAATACAGGAATCTGGAGGTCAGTATTCAGGCAATGATTTCAGGGAACCTGCTTTCTGTAGCTTTGGGCTGTGCACTGTTCTTCTCTGCAAATGTTACATCTGCATTGCTTTTGGTAAGCATCATATATGTCCTCTTTATTAACATGACACAGACAATGTGTGGTGAAGTCAACATTCATGGGCAAAGACACAGACCACAATAAATTGACATTTGAACATTATCTGAGTGTGTACACAAAGATTAGGTTACTGGTCAACATATAGTTGAGCCAAAGGCTTTGGCTACAAAACTGCATGTGTAACAACCGAAACATCCAATAGAAGGGTTGAGGGTTTATGTTTTCTTACAATTTTCATTCCAAGAGTGGGTTTGAATATCCAGGGTATTTCCAGACACTCGGGAGTGTACAGGAATTAGGAGGTTTATAAGCAGCTGGACCTACAATGATGAAAGAAATGCTGACCATATAGCCAACAAGTCTATGCTTCTTTAAGCCTCACAGAGTGTATGCATGTTGCTCAATATTTTTCCTGGTATGTAGATGGTGGGGAAGCCATTTCAGATGAAGAAATGTTCAATCAAGTTGTGAGTTACCTAAATATTCTCCAGTCATGTGAAATTTAGAAAAAACTAGTTATATTTGATTAAATAGTTTACTTATGAAATAATGGAGATGACAATTAAATCAATTTGAGTAGCTAAATACTTGGAGGTATAAGGATTTGGGGGAGTATTTAATCCATACACATCTCTAGAAGTAGTGACATGTGAATCCCTTTCCCTAATCTTTCATGGATTTCTATCTCCTTCAACAAATTTAATAACTTAAAATAAGAGGATCCTGGGAATGGTGAAGTGCAGATGATAAGTAGAAGACTTTTGTGAAAATAAAGCCAGTTTCTTCCTTGAAGGTGACCACCATGGACACGGACCTCATCTCATCCTTTTTCATATTTACATGAATTTCCAATGCCAACCTGCATATCATAGCAGATACTGGCAAGAGGTCATAGTACACATTTACATGAGTACATGTGCCTTCCTCAACTTCTCAATGATTTTCCTGGAATAATCACTTCAGTCATTAGAACATGAAACACCTGTGGTACTTCGCTGGTGGTTCTCAGAGGAGAGTAGTTCCTGGTTTAGACATGAAGATATGAGGATGCTTCACCAGAGCACCTTAATCACTTTGGGTCCTTCTGTCCCCAGTGTCCAGTTTCAGGTCCAGCTGTAGCAGTTAGGTCACGACTAAATAAGCCAATTCAGACACTCTTCTTCAGCTCTTCTGTTCTAGATTCCAAATTGTTAATGATTACTCATGAAGTTTTATTCATCAACTCCAAGGGATGGGGCTGAAATAGATTGTTTCCACTTGCATGGTGAAAATTCAAATGAAACCTATTTCTATGGGTCAAACATCATATATTCCTGGTTTTTATTGAGACCATAGATTAAATCAATGAATTACATCTATCAATCTTATTCAGTAATTTTCAGCAATGTTCTTATTATCCTCTTTAAACCAATCCCTCTTATTTTGCTATATTGATTAACTGATAATTACATTACCATTAATTACAATGTAAAAGTAACATACATTTAGCTGAACTTGAAATTCAGGTAAAGATAATGAATGGAATGATGGGGATATTAATGTCCTCATCTTTCAAAATAGAGAGTCAAAGTCCACAGTGCATAGTAAACACGTACTGCATATGTTGACATGTTTCTAGTTTGAAAGGTAAGAAATAAAGGACAGGCATGTAGCTGTAATAGGAGGGGGAGAGTCCAATGTAGAATTGAGCTAATCTTTAATCTGTCATAACACAGAGTGAATAGATACATGATCTATTAATGAATAAGGCGCCTTTCCTGGAGATACTGAAGCATCAGATAGAAGTGATGCCATTTCAGATTTGATCTAGGATTGGAAAGTGCTGGGAAAACTCTCTGTTTTTTCCCTGTCTACAAAGGCTATTGCAGTAAATAAAAAATTGGACCTGAATGACAAGACAATGGTTTTGATTGTACAGTGTTGTGAATGTAACTAATGCCACCGAATTGAATTTATAAAAATGGTTAGTATAGCACATTTTATATTTTATGTATTTTATCACTAAAAAACAATGAAAAAGGAAAAAGATGTCTTTAATTCTTAGTTTTTGTGTAAGTACATCTCTCTTATCTGAAAAATTACTATAGATAGTCAGGAGTAACTAAAATACTCCTTATATACTTAGCTTAGAAATCACCTCAGCTAATTATCCAGTTTTATCACACTAATGGTCTACCTTTCACTAAGTAATAAAAAAACAAATGTAATTTACTCAAACTATTCGATAATTTGAAACAAGTAATTTGTTTTCTTTATTTCCAAAATTTTGGGATTGTTTCGTCTGAGACCTCGTGAGAAGTACCTTTAATGTCCACATTTCTACTAACATCCTACCATGTCTATCTGTGTATTCTTTTTAAAAACGTCAAGAGCTTATTCACCTGCTCTCCTGTTTATTTTTTCAACTCTCTACACACTCCATTGTCAAATATACAATTGCATTCATCTAAAAAATATATACTCTTTATCCATCACACAGTTGCAAATCTACAAAAATATTGTAGGTATTTGTTATAGAAGAAATTCGTTTCTCAGTCCTCCACTTTGTTTTGGGTAGCAGCTGCTTTGAGAAATACTTTCCTGGCTTGAAGATTAAAGACTACCAGCTGTTATGAGGGATACCTTCCTGGCTTGAAGATTAAGAACTACCAGCTCTGCTATTATATAATGCACAAAGTGAATGAGGGAAGCAGGGAGAGAGAGAGGAGAGATAAAGAGACACAGAGATCTTCACTTATAATATTTTCAGCCAGAACCTCACCTCACATCTAGTGTTTCATTTAACCTTAAGTAACTCCCCTCCAAAATTATTTTTTCTAAATACTTTCATGCTTTGGGAAGGGCTCCAACATAAGAATTTTGAGGGGGATACAATTCGGTTCTCCTTTCCCCAGTGGTTGTTGTTAGAGGATTTGTTGAAGAGGTGTTGGTTGATAAAGGGAGGTTTTGCTTCCATAATCTCTATCCTGCTTCCTTGGTTTATATACCTGTCCTTGTCCCAATACCAGATTGTTTGGATTATTGTAGCCTTATAATAATGTTTAAACTCTGGATGTGTGATACCTCCAGTTTTGTTTCTTTGTTAAGAATTGTTTCGACTATTCATTGTCAATTATATTTCTATATGAATTTTTGTATTGTTTTGGGTCTGAGAAGTATTATATTGGTTATTTAATGGTTACAGCAATGAATTTGTGGTTTGCCTTTGGTAAGATTGATCGTGCACCTGTGCTGATTTTTCCAATTATTGTCCATAGAATATTTTTCTATTTGTTTGTGTCATATTTGACTTCTCTAATCAGGTTTTAGTAGTTTTCACTTTGCAGGACTTTCACTCCTCTGGTTAGGAAGATACTATTGTATGTATACTTTTTGTGGCATTATGAAAGGGATTGAGCTTTCTAGTAAGTTCTCTGCCTATTTGCTACTAGTGTATAAGAATGTGACTGCCTTTTGGACATATACTTGGTACCCAGAGATTTTGCCATATCCCTGTATCAGTGCAAATAGGTTTTTTGACAGAAACACTTGGAGTTTTGAGGTACAGGATCATTTAGTCAGCAAAGAGGTATAATTGACATTTTTTTTCCTTTGTGGATACCACAATTTCTTCCTCTTGTCTGATTTGTTTAGCTAGAACTTCAAGCACTATTTTGAAGGGGAGGGGTGAGAATGAACAGCCTTGTGTTGCTCAAGTTTTGGGAAGAAATTCTTCCAATTTATGTCCATTTAGAAATATGGTGATTGTGGGTTTTTCACAGATGACTCTTACTATTTTCAGGTATGTTCCAACTACACCTAGGTAGTCAAGGGCATTTATCACGGATGAATGGTGGATTTTATTGAAACCTTTTACTCTCTAATACTATAAATATTGTTTCCTGTTTTGCATTTGTTAATGTATTTAATTATTTTTATGGGACTTTGGATGTTGAAGCAGCCCTGCATCCTAGGGATGAAGTTAACTAGTTCATGGTGGATGGTTTATGAAATGTGTTGTTGCATCCAATTTGCTAGAATTTTATAGAGTGTATTTTCATCTATGTTTATTAGGGGTATGGACTGTAGTTCTCTTTCTTCATTGGATCTTTAACCTGTTTGAGAGTCAGCTTGTCACCATAAAATGATTTTGTGGAGTTTTTTTTTTTGATTGCTGGTAATATTTTTAATAAGATTGGTATTAACTTCTTCTTGGATGTATTTATGTATTGAAGATTCCCACTGGAAATCTATTTGTTCCTGCTCAATTTTTTGTAAGTAGATTTCTTATGACAGAGTGAATTTCCTGGGTTGTTACTGGGCTATTTATTGTTTCCATCTTGGGAGTTTGTGTGATATGAGACAGTCCTCCATTTCATTTAGGTTGTACAGTTGGTCTATACAGGTGTGCATAGCAATCTCTAATAAACATTTTTATTTCTTCAGGGTTAATTGTGACTTTAACTTTTCAATTTCTGGTTGTGTTTGTTTGGATTTTTTCACTCTTTTTCTTATGGCTAGGGGTCCATCAATCTTGGTTATTCTCTCAAGAAACCAGCTTTTATTTATTTATTTATTTGTTTGTTTGTTTGTTTATTTATTTATTTATGTTTTCCTATGGTATTTTTTGTCTTCTTTGTCCCATATATAGGCTATTATTTTGGTGATTTGGATTGTTTTTCTGAAGTTATGGTTTTGGTGGTCTTGCCTTTCAAGCACCCACAGGTGATTGGTTGTGCTGTTCATTTGTTCTCATTCTATTTTTTTTTGATGTCTCCTAACAGAGACACAAATTTGCCTCTCAGTACTGTTTTCATGGCATCTCAGAGGATTTGGTAAGGTATTTCAATTTTTTGATTTGCCTAGTTGTGAACAGTAGCGTTTACTTTCTTTTTTTATATTCTAGATGTGGAAAACAATTCAGTGTTGGTGTACACATATTGTTTATGCAGGTACCCTTTTTGATGAGGTGTGTCCCTCCCTCCCCTATGGTGTTTCTTTATTTCATTTCTTTTTAGGAATATTTTAATTTCTGTTTTGATGTCTGTGTTGAACCAAGAGTAGTTCTGTATTGTGCTACTTAGTTTGTATGTCTTTATGAAATTAGTGGGAATTTTGTTGTTGATATTTATTTTTATTCCAATATTGCCTCAGAATATGCATGGTCATATTTTAATATTGTAAAATATGTTTATGCTTGATTTATGGCCTATGATGTGATGATCTTGGGGCATGTTGCATATACTTCATGTGTAGAATGTACATTCTGGAGTTGTTGAGTGGAATATTCTGTAGGTATCAACTAAATCCATTTGGTCCAAGATTCAAGTTGAGATTCCAGATCTTCTTGTTGATTTTTATCCTCAGTGATCTACCTAGGGTTGTTAGTGGAGTACTTACGTCTCCAGCTATCATAGTGTCAATACCTTTTTTTTCTTTTAACTTAGTAGCTGTTTTGTAAATGCTGTTCCTCCTGTGTTCGGTGCATATATGTTTAGCACGGATATGTCTTTTTGATTGATCAAATATTTTATCATTATATGGTGTCTTTCTTTGTCTTTGCACACTTCTTTTAGCATTAAGATTGTTTTGACTCGTGTTAAGACCAGGACTCCTGTATTATTTTGTGACATGTCTGCCATCAATTTCATTGTCCCTTCTTTAACTTTGAGTCTCTGAGCATCCTTAGTGGTGTGATGAGTTTACTGAGCAAATTACTGAGTCATGTATTTTTGTCCACTTTTCCATTCTCCGTGTTTTCAGTGTTTCATTTAATCCATTCACATTCGGGCTGAATATTAAAATATGAGAGCTTGACTCTGTGACAATGTTCTCCAAAGACTGTTTTGTTTTCTTTTGTTTTGTGTTCGTATATGTGTGTGTTTTCATTTTACAGATATGCTGCGCTTTCTGTTGTTTCTGTGTTTCTGATCCTGTGGAGTATTGGGGGTTTTTGTTTCTTTTACTTCTGTGCACAGCGCCTTTTATAAATTTATTTTTTTAATTTTTATTTTCAATATATGGGGCACAATTCAGGTTTAGGTATATAAATGTTCATTATGCAACTACACTTGTTGATGCAGTGTCCCCATCATCCCTGGCAGTTTCCAACTACTGTCAATCCCTTTCTTGCAGTATTACAATATTTGTTAAAGGTCCACTTACAAGCACCATTCAAAGCATCTCCTGTAGACCTGTTCTCAAAATAACATATTCTCTTAGGAATTGATCTACTGAAAAGTATTTTAATTCTCTCACTGATGAAACTAAATCTGGGTAGGAATTTCTTATTTGAAATTTGTTATCACTGTGAATTGCAAAGATTTTGCTCCATTTCCTTATAGCCTGCAATGTTTCTGAAGATAAATCTGCAGTAATTCTGATTGATCTCCTATGGAAGGTAGTCTCACCTTTTCCTTTTTCTTCTTTTCGAATTTTGTCTGTTACACCTATTTGGTGTAGGTAAATTCCTATTTGTCTAGAGTTTGGTCTTCTCAAAAGAAATCTTTCAGGACTTCTTTGAATCTCCTCCATTCATACAGTTATCTCTATGGACAGATATAATAAATTTACTTGAATGAATTTATGGAATGTTTGTTCTAGGATATTTTCAATTTTCTGTCGATTTCATTTATTCTTATCAGATGTTGATTTGGTTTCTTGATAAAATCAAATTTCTCTTGGAGAATTTCTTCATTCTTCTATTTTTTTTCTATATTTTATTAGATTGTACTAATTCCATAATTTGGTTTTTCAACTCTGAGATATTTTCTTTTGTTTGATCAATTCTGCTTCCCATGCTTGTCACTTTGTCATTTGTATATTGAATAGTTATTCATTTCTGTTATTTCTAAGAATCATTTCTTGAGTTTGTCCAGCTCTTTTGCAACTCAATTTAGTCTAGTCCCAGCCTTTCTAGATTTTTATTTATTCTGTCCTATAATTATATGATATATGTAAGTTCTTTTGGGGTACTGTCCTTCTTATAGACAGCCATTGATTTTGCCCCAGTAGCTCTTCTCCCTAGCACTGATTCTTTATTGGGTCTCTGGTCACCAGCACTTCTTCATTGATTATTCTAAATTTGTAGCATTTTTACTATTTGTCTCTTAAATTCCATTGCTCAGTGAAAAATGGAGAAGATATCACTTCTGATATTGATTCTACTTTTGGTCCTTCCTTGAGCTTCAGGATTGTTCAACTATGAATTAGAATTGGAGGTCAGGTAATGTGCTGTCTCTTTTAACTTTTGAGTACTTACTAAAAGACAAGGAGTGCTTCAAGGTTTCAGAACCTATTGGCAGGTCATAATATTTGCTATCCAGGGAATGGGCCATCTGGGACATGTTCTTCATCTCTGCACAATATGACTATACAACAGATATGCTTGCAGAGTTACTTAGGCCAAGACAGGGTATAGGAGACAAAGGAGAAAGGAGAAGGATAGAAAAAAGGAGAATAAAGAAAAACAAGTGTCTGCTCAGTTCCTCTTCCAGAAGATTTTGCTCCATTCTCAGTAGTTTCCAGTCTCTAGTCCTTACAATCTGGTTGCAAGGCTCAGGAGTACCATTCTGGCTTTGGTTGGGCTCTCCTCACTCCTTCTTGAGGAGTCTGCTTCAGATTCCCTATCCGTTTTCCCTCCACAGTTCTCACTGCCAGCATTCAGCTCTCCCCAGCAAGTATTCCTATGAAAACCTCCCAAATTGTCTGCTGCTAGGTCTCCCAATCCCTTTGCATGTGCATGTGTTCATTCCAGTATGGGGTTGGGACACGTTTCTATGCGCATCCCACACTCGGGGTATCTGCTCAGGGCAAAGAATAGTCAATTTCAGAGGATTGTGTTAATCACCCCATGGTCTCAGAATGAAAGCTGCTCAGGATACAGGCAGCTCAGAAATTGATAATGAAAATAATATCTCTGTCCAGTCCCAAAACAGAGAAAATGCTGGCAGTCTATATTTTTGGATTTTTTTCTCTGACTGATCCCAGGTTAAGATTTCCTCCCACTGCTTTTTCCATGGTCTCTGCTGCCTGTGCCCTGTCTGCTACTGAAGGTATTAGTGTGTACTGAATGTCAGTTGATCTCTTCTGCTTTTTCCCAAGAGATGCTCCATGGATGTGTGATGATCAATTGCATGCAACAGGTGCAAAATTCAGAACTTTGGCAGATTGTAACCGTTTTTTCAATATGTCCCAAGCATTTCATCTGAGGTCTCCCGTTACTTGGACATTCAATCACCCACTTGCACAAAGGAACAAATGCAGGTGAGATTTTTGTGCACTGAAACTCATCTTTTCTTTTGTTTGGATAGGTTTTCCAAGTCATTGGCCCATCTTTCTTTTTTTCTTTTTTTTGTTTCTTCTCAATCAGTATAATACAAAAAACAAAGGAAATTACCACACTTGGCAGATAAAAAATGACTTTTGTCTGTGTGTCTGTGCAATTAAAACAAAATTTGATCACCCATCAGGACAAAAGGAAAAAGACAGAAAAGGAAGGAGATTCCTTTTAAACACATAATTCCCTTGCTCCAAATTTGTTAAAAAGATATATTTTTAAATTCAGGAAACAAACTCTGTTATTAGGTAAGAAAGACGACAAAGATTCTTTCTGTCTTTTTTTTAGCCATTAAAGTAAAATTCATTATTTTCTACAGAGTACAACACAAGTTCACAAAAAATATATTTTTCTTATTAAATCAAAAAGGGAAAGAAAGAAAAACTCAAACAAGGTAAAGGAAAAGCATTTCTATGACTGAATCATGACTTTAAGTTGATTGAATCCTGTTAATGCTGCGGAACAGACTACATTTGGTCATAGTGGTCATTTTTTCCCCTTCACATTGTGCAATGATTTTATATTGTTTTCTAGTAGAAAACACAGAAACTGTACAAAAACCGTATTATTAAATACAACATTTGTACCAATTAAAACATCAAACACTTTTGTCTCCAAAGTGCAAAAAAAAAAAAAAAAGTTTCTGTTTTTCTTCTTAAATTATTCACAAAAGCAGCTGGAAATCAGAAAAGCAACTGCAGCTCCAGGCTCGTAAATCCATTAATACCACCACAGAACAATTGAAACAGTCATAGAGAGAAAAGGAAAAGGAATCAAAGTCAAATGTTTGGCATTTGGTTTTTATCCACAGATTTTCCCAGAGCTTCTCTTGGAACTGAAAGCAAAATAAATATGCAAACAATGCTTCTCAATACACCAGAAGGGGATCTTCTGCACCTCCTGCCAACAGAGATGGCTCTGTGCAATCAGACTGTGGGGTATGCAGCAGTATCTCAGGCCAGAGCTTGTGGTCTCTCTATATCCAATCACCCTTTCCAGGAATCTCAGCAGACTACCATGTATGGCACTCTGACTGGTCTGCCCTTTCCTTCTAGTAATAGTGGCCTCTGCAGGAATATCAGGTAACCTGCTATGTCCCAGGCAGAAACTGATGGGAATGCTTCCTTTATCAACCATGGGATGGATGCTGCTTGACTGTGCTTCTGTCTTTCTTACCCCCTCCCATGTTCCTCAGCAACCCCTCTCAGCACTTCCTCTGACTTCCCAGCTCTCTCACGCCTCCCAGCAGTTCAGATCTGAGTTCGAGTTATCAGATACATTCCCTCTCCAGTCTTCTTCCTCATTGAACCCCTTACAACCTCTCATTTACACTCCTTTTTTCACCCATTTACATTCTTACTCAAGTCTCCTAGATGCTGGAGCTGGGTAGTGTCATATAAGAAGAGAGTCAGATTGCCACAGGGAACCAGAAGACTGCCTTGCCAGGCACCCAGGGACAGTAGCTCTTTTACTCTTCATCCAATTTAAATAGTCCCTACCCTTCCTCCTCCTCCATTAGCTAAGCAAGAGCAGAGCTGTAGTAAAGAGGCAGTGGAGTGGCTGGTGCCTAGGACTGTAAACAGTGTGAAGACTATAGCACTGTGCATGTTACCTATGAAAAGCACCAGAAGGTGGAGCCCACTTAGTGTGCTGGAACCCATCTTTCAATCTATAATTATCTGAATACTTAAACTCCATGATTTTTCAAATGTATCAAAGAACTGTGATTACACGAAAAACACCTCAGAGAGACATGCAAATCCAGAATCACTGGGGTGGGGACCTGATTATCAGAAAAAAAATGTGGAAGCTAAAAAGGTTGGTGACATTATCCAGGTAATTATACTGAATGTTTGATTGAAAGGTGTAAACTAGTACAAGGGTGAGAGCTGTGGAATCCCCACACACCACACTCTACTGACTTTCCATCCAAGAACCCAAAAGTTCTCAGGGTGACAATGCAAATGACTCTGAAATGTGCAGGGCTAGTGATGGAGAAATACAAATGAAGTTTCTCCAGACATAATTCTCCAGTATCCAAGAAGAACTTTTGTATAATCTTAAACCTCGTGAGAAAATAATAATTACTTACCATTATAAACCACTTCTTCCAATATTCTTTTATCCTGTAAATAAATATATTTAGTTAATGTAGGTAACATGCAAGCAAATAGTTTTGGGATACTGCAGTGAGGTAATGGAGTAAAAATTTTTGAAAATAATCTGTATATCTTTTGAAAGCCATAACTCAGAGGAAGAAGGCCAGTACATCACCAGCATTCAATTGTGACAGCATATCATGAATGCATGCCTTGCCTATTAATTCCTCATCAGTATTATTGATCTGGATTAAAGAAGAATGTATGAGAATTAATTGGCTCTCTCTCCGGAAAAGAACTCCTCAGGGAACCCCAAAGACAACAGAGGAGAAAAATTCCAGGATGGTAGAGCAGGTAAAAGCCCTTGACACCAATAAATTTCTTGAACTCTGATTAATTTCTCTTTGAATGTGTGAACTTTGAGACTCTGTGGTCTTTTCTGTAGATAATGTATGTCTAATGTGAATGTTAAGCACATAATTCTAAAGAAGACACAGGGCTCACTCAAACTCCCCAAACGGTTTTGGACTTACTGTGTGATTTAATGTACCATTGCATCTGGAAGTCACCAGGGAGGGGCTCACGATTGGTTTATAAGACACTTTGCTTGGAGTCCAGATCCAGAGAGATCTCTGGGTTCAACAAAGGAAATTCTTTATTTAAAGAATATGTGCTATTTGCATACCCTGTCATGAAGGAGCACTCTGTACTAAGGCACAGATTTTCATGAAGCGTTCAAGAGAGGAAGATGCTGTGTGAACTCAAACAGGAAGTTTTTCTGCAGGGCTGGGAATTGGCAGTAGAGGGTGCTCAGGATCCACCCAGCGCAGGCTTAGCCCTGGAGCAGGTGCAAAGGAGGCTGGGGAAAGGGTGGTTGAGGGGATTCATCATAAAACCTGAGACATTTTTATTTCAAAACAGCAATGCTGTAAAAACGTAAATAAAAAACTCAACAAGGGCTACTGATGTGGCTTTAATCATCCTATGTTACTTGCAGCAATCATTATACCAAAACATCCATGAAAATCATGAATGAAAAGAGAAATTACAAGTGCTTTCAGATATACTAACAGAATGAGAATAAGAATGATTTAATTAATTCAATGCATTCAAATAACAGGAGATACACAGATCCCAGGAAGTAGACTTGAAGGGGGTAAAAACAAGAAAATGATGTGGTGAACTGTGTGCCACTTAAATATGAGATTACTTTAATAACATATCTTGTGAGCATTTGTTCCTAGTAGCGAAATCATCTTCATGGAGTTTTGAGCATAAAAAAAGAAAGCACATCTAGGCATACGGGGAACGTACCTCAAAATAATAAAAGCCATTTTTGAGAAACCCACAGCCAGCATACTCCTAAATGCACAAAAACTGGAACCATTTCCCCTGAAAACTGGAACAAGACAAGGATGCCCACTCTCAGCCTTCCTGTTCAATATAGTATTGGAAGTTCTGGCTAGAGCAATCAAAGAAGAGAAGCAATCAGGGGCTTACAAATAGGAAAAGTGGAAGTCAAGCTATATCTCTTTACAGATGACATGATCATGTACCTTGAAAACCCAAGAGAATCTGTCAAAGACCTCCTTACACGTATAAAGAACTTCGACAAAGTCTCAGGATATAAAATAAACGTGCAAAAGACAATTGCATTTCTTTACACCAATAATAAACAAACAGAAACCCAAAGAGAAAGCACAATTTCATTCACAATAGCCACACACGCAAAAAAAGGAAAACCTTGGCATCTTCCTAACCAGAAACAAGAAAGATTTTTACAATGAAAACTACAAAACACTGCTCAAAGAAATCAAAGATGACACTAACAAGTGGAAAAATATTCCATGCTCATGGATTGGAAGAATAAACATTGTGAAGATGTCCATCTTACCTAAAGCAATCTACAGATTCTATGCAATACCCATCAAATTACCAGCAACGTTCTTCTCAGACCTAGAGAAAACAACACAGGAATTCATATGGAAACACAAATGCCCAAGAATAGCCAGAACAATCCTGAGGGGGGGGAAAAAAAAAGCAGGTGGTATCACATTACCAGACTTCAAACTTTACTATAAAGCTACAATAATAAAAACAGGTTGTTATTGGTACAGGAACAGGCATATAGACCAATAGAATTAGAATTGAGATTCCAGAAGCAAAACCTCAATTTCTCAACCAACTCATCTTAGACAAATCCTCCACCACCTACCACTGGGGAGAGGAGAACCTATTCAGTAAATTGTACAGAGAAAACTGGCTGAACACATGCAGAAGACTGAAACAGGACCCCTATCTATTCACATACACAAAATATTAACTCTAAATGGATCAGAGACTTAAATTCAAAACCTCAAACCATAAGAACCTTAGTAAATGAAGGACATACCCTCATGGAAATTGGAACTGGCATCCAATTCCTGAACAAAATCCGAAACTCACAGGCCATAAGGGATAAGATAAACACGTGGGACCTCATTAAGCTGGCAAGCTTCTGCAAAGCCAAAGAAACCATCAAGAGAACAGGGAGACAGCCTACAGACTGGGAAAAAGTATTTGCCAACTCCAGGTCTGACAAAGGCTTAACATCTTGGATCTACAAGGAACTCAAATGTGCTGAAAAGAAAAAAAAACAAACAACCCTATTACAAAATGGGCAAAAGATATGAACAGACACTTCTTAAAGGAAGACATTTGAGCAGGCAACAGACACATGAAAAAATGTCCAATCTCATTAATCATCAGGGAGATGCAAATGAAAACCACACTGAGATACCACCTAACTCCAGTCAGAATGGCAATTATCAATTACTCAAAAAATGAGTTGCTGGAGAGGGTGTGGTGAAAAGGGAACACTTTTACACTGTTGGTGAATGTGCAAACTAGTGCAACCTCTGTGAAAAACAGTATGGCGATTCCTAAAACTCTAAATATTGACCTCCCATATAACCCCGCAATCCCCCTACTGGGAATATACCCTGAAGAACTCAAATCACTCTATAAAAAAGATACCTGCACACGTATGTTTATCGCAGCACTGTTCACAATAGCAAGAACCTGGAAGCAACCATGTTGTCCATCAAAAGAGGACTGGATTTTAAAAATGTGGTACATATACACGATGGAATACTACACAGCCATAAAAAAGAAGAAAGTCATGAATTCTGCAGCAACCTGGATGGAACTAGAATCTATACTACTGAGTGATCTCTCCCAGAAACAAAGATCTGTGTATCACATGTTATCACTCATATAGTGGACCTTGAACATCCAACATAATATTATAAGAAAATTACTTATGTGAGTGTCTTGTAGCGTCATTATATACAAGAAAACTGAAAATAAAATTTAAAAAATTTATGCTATGTGGTTATGAATGAGTGATATAATAATGAGAGATTACATTTTCAAAATTCTATCATTTCATCAAAATCTCGAAGGACACTCATATTCTCTGAATAATACTCTATCTGAGGCATTGCCACCTAGAGCTTGCTATATAGCAGGAGGCATGCAAATAGGGCCATTCCTCTGCAGATAAAAGCCAGTCCAGCTCTGACCCTGTAGATCTGGGAGAGAAGTTCTAGGCCTGGGCTTCTCAGTTGTTTCCAAGTAGCGATCAAGCTTGAATACAGACGAATTAACATGGACTTTGGACTCCACTGGTTTTTCTTTATTGCTCTTTTAAAAGGTGATTCATGGAGATCTAAAACTATTTTATGTGTGAGAGAATGTAAGTGAGAGAAACAGTGGACATATGTGGCTATATATGACTAGCATGTCTTTGTGTTTGCAGGTGTCCAGTGTGAGGTACAACTGGTGGAGTCTGGGGGAGGTTTGGTCCAGCCTGGGGGATCCCTGAGACTCTCCTATGAGGCCTCCAGTTTCTCCTTCAGTAGCTTCTGGATGTATTTGATCCGCCAGGCTCCAGAGAAGGGGCTGGAGTGGATCTCAAACATTAATCCTGATGGTGGTAGCACAAAGTACACAGACTCTGTGAAGGGCCGGTTCACCACCTCCAGAGACAATGCCAAGAACATGCTTTATCTGCAAATGAACAACCTGAAAGACGAGGACACAGCTGTATATTTCTGTGCAAAAGGCACAGTGAGCAAATGTCCTTTGAGCCCTGACAAAAACATCCCTGGAATGGCAAAGTAGAAGCTGAGCAGGATCCAAACTGATGGGCAGCCTCAGGGGAGGATGCAGAGGGAGGTTTAGGGCAGTTTTCCTGTCAATGCTATGGCTTCCTTTCCATCCGTTTCTCCTGGGATCACTCTATGTTTATGGTTCTATACATACCACTGTATGATCAAATTACATTACAATAGAAGGAAACTATCTCATATACCCTTCAGTCAGGTGTCAGTAATGGATGCAGAAGATGAGACAGGAGGCCAGGTGATGCTGTGAATATTTTCAGTCCAAGATACAAGTCTGAAAACCAGAGAAGAAGAATGGAGGGATGCCAGGAGCTGCAATCACTAGTAAAAGTAAGGTAAAAGGGACCTGAAAACAGGAAAAACCCTGGCTGGGAGCACAGCTCCAGTAAAATGCAGCCATGACAGGGCAAAGTCCCATGGATCCTGTTGTCAGATCTTTCCTAACTTTGAAGGATTGCGTGCATAGGCCTGAGAATGTTCCCTCTTTAATTTAGATAATAGATGTGCAAATGGATGATGGCATTTGACAGCAAAAACTATACCTAGGCATAATGGAGGTGAGATTGCAGCAAAAAGTGTGCCCCTTAGGTTGTGTAAGGATGTTTTTCAGGAGGATCCCGAGAAGAATGAGTTGGCTACTTCCTCATAAACAACAGCAGGAGCCCAAGAAGAATGAGTTGGCTACTTCCTCATAAACAACAGACCCCAGCTGAGAGCTGGTGGAAAACAACCATTTGAAATAAAAAAAGAGGTTAAGATATTTTAGGATTAAATTAGTAGTTTAATGAAGGTAGAATTTAGAATATTAATAAGATAGTAAGATAAGATAAACTAGTAAGATGAGAGATATATAATAGTATATGTGATAGTTAAGAAAATATAGAGACATAGGATAGAAATAAGATTAATAGAAATAAATATATAGTAGTAAGTAAGTTAAATAAGACTTAGGGTTAAGGTTTAGCTTTATAAGGTAAGGGCATTATAGACCTATAATAGTAAATAGTTATGAGAAAGTTAGGGAGAAAATCACGACGTTCAAAAATGTTTGAGTTAAGAAAAACACCATCTGTGGTTGAAATTATTAATGGGCAACCTTATTGTGAGTGCAAAAAGGATGTACGTGGGCATTTGGTTAGCAATGTAAGATACATTTGTAGGTGCAGGGCTGAGTGGAAAACCTATATAAGCTTGTGAAAAAAAAAATTGGCAGAGTCTTGAGCTCTCCCCAGGAAGAGGATTTCTGTCATTTTCGTCTTTTCTTTTTCACCGCTTCCTGATTCCCCCATCTCAAGCCCTGACTCTCTCCTGGAGTTGGACTCCAGCAGAGGGAAGAAGTTGAGGCTTCTTAATTACCTGGTGATCCAAAAATGTCTGACATGTCTATTCTTACCTCCCTGAGGTCCAGTTGCCCATTAAGAATGTCCTTTTAGTACCAACAGTGTGTTTACCTTAGTAATATAAACTTTATTCAGTTACTACCTTAGGGGGGCTGCTCCCAGAACATATATCTTGTCACAAATTAGGTGATCAATGTCAGTTATGGGGACTAGGTGCCCCTTCCATGGGCTACCTGTTGTTGGAGAGACGGGAAGGGCATTTTTAGGAACGGGACACTGATTATGAATTTTTGAAAATGAAAACATATTTTTGTATTCTCAGATGGCATATAGAAGCATGAATGTACTCTGAAAATAATTGTGGGTACCCCATTCATCCTTAACTAATCACACTTTAATTCTGAGGGTGGGTTCACACAGAGCTGCCTTTTCCTTTAGGAACTGTTAAATCTAGGGTAGGATCACCGTTTCTCAAATTCTTTTGTTTCTGCTTATGTATAGAAAACTTCAGTAGACTGTTATTTACCAGGCATATGTTCTCTACTTCACACAATAGGAGAAAAGCTTCTTCTTCGGCTGAATCTGAGTAAGGAGTTGATCATGTACACCACACATGAAACTGTATAGACTCAAGTGTTTTCCTATGAGAGAACCTTCCCTGAGAGTTATTGCTGCCCAGATCTCACTGTGCATTCTGAATTTGGACACAGCAATGCTATTTTTAAAATTTATTTATTTATTATATAGATGCAGGGTACAATTCAGGGTTAGGTATACAAACATTGACCATGCAGGTACCCTTGTTGATAAGGTATTCCCTCCCATTCCCCAGCAGTTTTCTCCAACTGCCTTTCCCACTCTCCCTTCCCCAGACAGTTTTCTGCTACTGCCAATTGCTTTCATATAGCATTATAATTGTTCAAGTTCACCTTATGAGTAAGAACATATGGAACTCAGTTCTTTGCTTTTGTGATAAATCTGTGAGTATGATTGACTCCAAATATTACAGTTTGCTGCAAATTCCATATATTTGTCCTTCTTTATGACCTCATAATATTCCATTGTGTATATGTACCACATTTTTATCCCATCCAGCTTCGATGGACAACACAGTTGGTTTCATGTTTTTGCTATTGTGAATAGAGCTGCAATAAACATATGTGTGCAGGAGTCTTTTTTGTAGAATGATTTGAGTTACTCCAGGCATATTCCCATTAAAGGAATTGCTGGGTCACGTGGATGTTCAATTTCTAGTTCTTTCAGGAATCGCCACACTGTCTTCCAAAGAGGTTGTATTCGTCTGTATTCCCACCAGCAGTGTAGTTTTGTTCCTTTTTATCCACATCTTTGCCAGCATCTGTTATTTTTTGTTTTATTAAAGATGGCCATTCTTACAGGGGTTAGGTGGTATCTCGATGTCGTTTTGATTTGCATTTCTCTAATGATGAGTGAGACTGAGCACTTTCATGTGTCTGTTGGCCACCCATATATCTTCTTTTGAGAAGTGTCTAGTCATGTCTTTTTCCTACTTTTTAAAGGGGCTGTTTTTTTTTTCCTTTTGGCATGTTTAAGTTCCTTGTAGAATCTATATGTTAAGCCTTTGTCAGATATACAGTTGAAAAATATTTTTTCCCCTTCTGTGGGCTGTCACCCTGCTCTTGATGGTTTCTTCGACTTTGCAGAAGCTTGTCAATTTAATGAGGTCCCACTTGTTTATCTTATCTCTTATGGCCTATATACTTCGGGTTTTAATCAGAAATCAGTTGCCAGTTCCAACTTCCATAAGAGTGTTTCCTGCATTTTCTAAGGTTATTACAGTTTGAGGTTTTACGTTTAGGTCTTTGATCCATTTAGCATTAATATTTGTGTATGGTTATAGGTAGGGGTCCTGATTCAATCTTCTACATGTGTTCAGTCAGTTTTTCAGCACCATTTACTGAATAGGTTCTCCTTTCCACAGTGAATGTTATTGGATCCTTTGTCAAAGATGAGTTGGTTGAGGAATTGAGGCTATGCTTCTGGAATCTCTATCCTGTTTCCTTGGTCTATGTGCCTGTTCTTGTACCAATACCAGCCTGTTTTGATTACAGTTGCCTTATAGTAAAGTTTGAAGTCTGGAATTATGATACCTCCTGCTTTGTTTCTTTTGCTAAGGATTATTTTGGCTATCGGTGGTCATTTATGTTTCCATATAAATTTCTGTATTGTCATTTCCAGGTCTGAGAAGAATGATGTTAGTATCTTAATGGGCATTGCATTGCATCTGTAGATTGCCTGTGGTATAATGGACATCTTAACAATGTTGATTCTTCCTATCCATTAGCATGAGATATTTTTCCATTTGTTTGTGTCTTCTTTGATTTCTTTGAGAAGTGTTTTGTTGTTATCATTGTAAAAGTCCTTCACTTCTCTGGTTGGGAAGATGCCAAGGTATTTCAGTTTTTTGGTGGATACTGTGTTTGGGAGTGTGCTTTTTATTTGGGTCATTGCCTACTCGTTGTTGGTGTAGAGAAAATCAACTGTTGTTTGTACATTTTTGTACCCTGAGAATCTCCCAAAGTCCTTTATCAGTGCAAGCAGGTTTTTGACAGATTCTCTTGAATTTTCAAGGTATAGAATCATATCATCAGCAAAGAGGGATAACTTGACTTCCTTTTTTCCTATCTGGATACCCCTGATTTCCTTCTTTTGTCTAATTGCTTGGGCTAAAATTTCTAACGTAATATTGAACAAGAGGGGTGAGAGTGGATATCCTTGTCATGATCCAGTTTTCTGGGGAAATGATTCCATTGTCTGACCACTCAGCAATATGCTAGCTGTGGATTTGTTGTAGATGGCACTTACTATTTTGAGGTGTATTCCTGCTATACCTAGATGTTTGAGGGTTATTATCAAGAAGAGATGCTGGATTTTATCAAAAGCTTTTTCTGCATCTAATGAGATAATCATGTGATTCTTGCTTTTACATTTATTGATGTATTTAATGACATTTATGGTTTAGCGAATGTTCAGACAGTCTTGCATCCTGGGGATGAAGCCTACTTCGTCATGGTGGATGATACTTGAGATGTGTTTTTTGATCCGCTTTGCAAACCCTGATAGGTTCTGAGACAGTCTTCTCTAGGGATTCATCAATGTCAGCTTGTGGGGTACTAGATCTTATTCTTGGCATGGTTTTCCTGAAGTGTTTTTTTATGTTACCCACTGTATATGGTAAAGCTTTCCTGTATAAACCTATACATTATTTAACTTATTCAAGACATGTTCAATAATATATTAAATATTTTCAACTATTTGATTTTGGGTGTAGGTACACATTGATTGTGGGAGTAGGAACACCTGTTTTTCTCTGGAAGGCTAGTGTCTGAGCATGGCAGGTCAATTATGCAGGTGCAATATACCTTTGCGATAAAATCCAATGAACACCACTGGGTGCTAATGCTCAGGAGAGCTTCCATTGTGGCAAACTTCTCACACATGCCATAGAGGAAGCATAGACACACCCAGAGATGTGGACATGTTTAAATGGACATTAAGAAATTGAATTAAAGAAGGAAGTAAAAGGGAATACACAAACGCCCTAAAACAGCAGTAACAGGAGATGATTGGAGCAATGGTGATCCCTTAAAGTCTTGTAAGATTTCAGAGTCCTAAGTCCGTATTCCCTAGCAATCTTCCTCTGGAACAAAGTCATAGTAACATCATACAACACTGCTAAGGAACTCAACATGTACGTGAGACTCTACTGGAAGATGATATCAGAGATCTTATACCTGATTTCTCACGGACTTCATCATGGTGTCTTTCCTTATTTTGATATATATATATTTGCTGCAATCTTCTCTAACAATGAACATAACATGACTCATAGACACATGTCTGAGGCATTGTGTATAATATCAAAGGAAGAACAGATAGAGAATGAGGTTGCCTGCCTTTCTATAGAATCTCATGGCATGAGAGAGAATATGCACTCGAAAAAGTAGCAGGAGGTAAAACTCATCAATGGAATTTTAAAACTACATATCCAAATCCCAATTACTTTATTTCTTCAAAATCATATAATGAAAAGTGATGTGAAGCAATTCATGTTTTTTACCACTAAAATGAAAAAAGCTTGCAGTTAACACTACACTGTGTCCACTGAGATGAGATGTTAGACTCTTGTCCATCAACAAAGAAGATAGTTGTCCTGGAGCACACAGTAGTCAAACAAGAGGCAGTCCAGTAGTTATCCTGGAGAATAGAATCTGATAGTCCTTTAGAATAAGTAGAGCCATGTGGAAAACTTGTGACATTTTGTGATTTAATTAATGTCATTAATGGGTATTTCAGATAATGGACATTTGCCAGTGTATTGTGAGAATGACTAATGCAGCAGCATATGCTTGGTTCTTTGAGCTGCAAAAAGGAGGAGCAAGTTTTGGTGGATGTTGGACTCATGGTTCAAATGGAAATATTGCGCATGGCACAGCTGACTCTAATACAGAGCAAGCATCTCCTGATGGATAGCATTCCTAGATCACCGAGAGACAGATTGTAGAAAATCAACTAACGCTGATAATGAGGATATCCCCCCTGTCTTTTAAATGGAAATCTGACTTTCCAGATGGCATGGCTGGGACTATATACCCAAGTCTTGCTGTATTTAGCTTTATAATGATAACAATGATCATCATCTAATATGCTCCTTATGCAAGTCATGAAATATGCTAAAATAAAGGGAATATACCAGGGACTCACTCTGTGGTGCATACATATTTAAATGGGTATAAAGGAGTGGTATTAAGGGAGGCAGTAAAGGAGTAGACACAAAGGTCCTAAAAAAACACTAATAGGAGTGACTATAGAAATGGTGATGCCTTTAGGTCCTCTAGCATTTTGTGTAGCTAAACAAATATTCTCTATTAATTTTCCTTCAGATGAATTTAGAAACTCAAACACAAAATTATCATTAAAAATGAAGAGAAGAACAGATAGGTTACACCAAGAAAAATAAAAATAAAAATTTAAAATTTTTAACATTCACAGGTCAAATATTTCAGTTAATAAAGATGAAGATTGTAGAACAACTAGTATCAATTGTTCTGACTTCAGTTCGATTACCAGATCATATTCAGATTGATGGGAAACATATCAATGGAAGAAAGTCTTTTGTGAAGGTCCTTGTTTTCAGACATATATGTATAAGAATTCTCTAATTCTGGACACTCAGGTCTATTTATCAGATTTTTTAATTTACTTCAAAAAAATGAATTACATGTAGATTCTGAAGAATTGATCATGGTAAACATAAGATGGGGTTGGATGCATCTCTTGATGTGGTCCTACAGCAACATGAACCAGAATATGAGGGCACGTGAATGGCAGGTTGTGACACTACTGTGACCTTATTCTTCCCCTTTAAAAATCAAAGGTCAGCCGGGCTCAGTGGCTCAACCTGTAATCCCGCGCCATTGGGAGGCTGAGGTGAGTGGATTGCCTGAGCCCGCGGGTTTGAGAACCGCAGGGGCAGCGAGACATCATTGGTACAATAAATTAAAAAATCAGCTGGGCATGGTAGCACATGCCAGTAATTCCAGCTACTTGGAAGGTTGAGGCGGAAGGATCACCGGAGCCCAGCAGGTCGAGGCTGTAGTGGCCGGGAGCAACCACTGCACTCCAGTCTGGGCGATCGAGTGAGACTCCAACTCAAAAATAAATAAATAAATAAAATAGCTGAAATGTAAAAGATCGAGTGTTGATGAGGCTGCAGAGGAACCAGAACCCTTATATACTGTATGAAATGGTACAACAACTTTGCGAAATAGTTTGCTAATTTCTATAAAATAGGTTTGCAAATATCATATGATCCAGCTATTTCACTTCTACATGCTTAACCAAGATAATTAA
>NW_007249259.1:160626-162861 GCF_000164805.1 Carlito syrichta | reverse complement strand
ATTGCCTGAGCCCGTGGGTTCGAGACCCGCCTGGGCAGCAAGACCTCATCTCTACAAAAATTAAAAAGTCAGCCGGGCATGGTAGCACATGCCTGTAATTCTGGCCACTTGGAAGGCTGAGGTGGAAGGATCACCGGAGCCCAGCAGGTTGAAACTGCAGTGTCCGGGAGCAGCCACTGCTCTCCAGTCTGGGTGACAGAGTGAGACTCCAACTCAAAAAAAAAAAAATCAAAGGTCAGCCAGCAACCTGCCTCTGGGATTCTTAGTTATGTATCCAGGAGTGTCTCTGATATATGGCTGGGCAGTAATTATGCAAAATCAATAGTGGAACTTGCCATTTTAGCTCACAGTTGCCCCCACAGTGAGTCAGCCTCACTGCCTACCCAGGGTTCTCACTGTCATCCTTTCTGTCCTCCTCCAAGATGGGGTCTTTCACCCTCATCACCCACCTCCTGGCTGTTCTCTCAGGTAGTCCCACTTAAATAAAGCCTGTGTTATAATGTGGCTGGGCATGAGGAAGCCCTGGTTCGAGTGCTGTGTCTCTGGCACAGGTGACTGTGCCCAGGGGAAGCTGGTGCATTCTGGGACAGATTTGAAAAGATCTGGAGGATTTCTGAGTATCTCATCTAAGACTTCTGAATATAGCTTTAATGTCTACTGCACAGGTAGGTGTGCCAAATGCCTGGGAAATGTCTGAAGGGGATGAGGATGATAGAATCTAGTGACTCAGATACCCACTACAGGCCAACATCCAAGGCCACATCACTATCTCTGCAAACAGTTCTGACAAAACTGCCAACATGAAGTGGAGTAACTCCAAGGTCTCAGACACTGCCATGTATTATTGGGCAAACACACATCGAGAAAAGAGTGTTGAGAATGTCAAAAACCCATCTCAATTGAGGCACATTCTGGAGATTGTAGTGGCACTCTAAGGACCACCCAATTTAGCCACAGAGGACAGACTGGTTGTGCCATAAAAGGGAGAACACGCAAAGAACAGCAACTAATGGTCACAGCCTTTATGAGACAGGACAAAGGACCTAAAAATGGAGGCATAAGCTTCTTGTGGTTATGTGGATTCTCTGAGGGAGCTAAAACCTTGTAATATGCAAAGTAGTCCGTGATAGATATTACACAATTAGAATCAAAACACCAACATTGGCATGTAAAATACTGGTTTTTGTGGGCGGAGCTTAAGATGGTGACTGGACATGTCGGCCTGTGAATGTTTCCACCAAAGAGTGTCCATAAAGACTCTCTGTGTGAGTAGGCATGTGCTGGTGGGAGAGTGAAAGTCCGTCTGAGGAAATACTCAGGTTCATGCACGCAGAAAACCCCTCTGAGGGAAATTGCAATTCCCCACACCCCTTAGATAGTAACATTGCATACACAATCATTTATACCTGAGAAGAGACTGCAGAATCCAGCTGATTCTCAAGACCTGGAACCTCAACCACAACATCACAACTTGTAGGGTATCAGCTGGAGCCTTGGATGTGATCAGTGGAGAGAGAGGAATGGGAAGAGCCGGAGGGAAGCCCCATATGTGGTAAGGAGATGCTGACCACAGTCATTTTCTCTGTCCCAGGACCATAACTGCTCTTCATTGCCCCACTCAGCTCTACCTAGCCTCCAATATGGGACCTAAGATAACCTCATCAAACTGGGAGAGATAGAAGCCCCTCTCCAATTTTGGACTGGACACAAATAGGTCAGATCTGAGTGGCAGATATGACAGACAGCAAGCTGGGTGAGTACAGATCTGATTCACCCTCCTTTCAAAGAAGGCCTGGGCCATTTGAGCCAAGCTGTAAGCAACCATGTCTGCCTGCGGTGAGAACAGAGGAGAGAGGATCGAAATTAGATCTGAAAGGATGTTGAACTTACAAGGATGATCTCAGAGCCAGGTTGGTTTCTCGTTTTCAATTTTGTCTGTTTTGCTCATTTGTTGTTGTTTTATTGTGGTTTTCTTTTTTTCTCTTTCTTTCCGGCTTTGATAAGGTATTAGTACTTGTGTTATTTCTGTTATTTTACTGATTTATTTATATTCTTTAGACTTTCAGTGTGTGTATGGTAAGAATACTTTAATAGGCAGGTGTTTATTGGAGATGTATCTGTATGATAATCTGAGTGATTTAGGTTTGTTTTTTTTTTAATTTTTTAGTTGGAATTTCACTCTGTCGCCCAGACTGGAGTGCAGTGGCCGCTCCCGGCCACTGCAGTCTTGACCTG
>NW_007249259.1:140384-160593 GCF_000164805.1 Carlito syrichta | reverse complement strand
GGCTCAGGCAATCCACTCACCTCAGCCTCCCAAAGGCACAGGATTACAGGCTGAGCCACTGAGCCCGGCTGTGATTTAGTTTTTATCTGTACTTGTGTCTCTTTTCATGTGTTAGATGGCATGTTTGTCTGTTTTCTCTCTTACTCCTCTCTCTCTCCAACTTTCTTTTGCCCTCTTCCTTCACTTTTCTATGATTTTTATTTTTATTACCAAATTTTGCTTCCAGGGTGAAAATCTATACCTCACTGCATGGAAGGGTTACATGGCAGTAGGAAGTGGGTTCCATGGTTCCCATACATCTGTCAGTGAATACTCTGACAAGCAGGGAGATTTTGCATCACTGTTTCTCTTCAATTAAATCTCAAATCTGCAAAAAGTACATTCCCCAAAACAAAGCCCAGTTTCCTTAAATGAAAAAAGCCAGAGGATCCACATAAGAAAAAATAGGAGACTGAGCCAACGAGAAGTAAAAGCAACCACCACACCAACCCTGAACAATAAAATTAAAGAGGAGGAAAAAAAAAGATACGGTGTAGGAAATTCTACACAAAGGAAAAAAAATGAAGAATACAGTTGTCACAAAGACCCCAGGGAGGTCGAACACTGAGAAAACAGACTTCGCAGCACAAAAACTGAAGAGTCCTCAGAATGACTGGTGTCAAACTACAAACCCGGATATCTAGACATTAATAAAGGGAATAAATACAATTGATGAGAGACAGGAGGAAAGAATAAAGGAGATGATGACTGAGATAACAGCAGTGAAATACACTGTGAATAGAATAAATAACAAGCTGATAAGCATAAAAAGCTGAATTAGTCAAGCAGAAGAAAGAATTTCAGAATTTTAGAGCCAAAAATATGGAACTAACTCAAAATGTCAAAAACATGGAAAAGAAGCTTATAAAGGCAGAACAAAATCTTCAAGTGATGAGAGAATATTCCAAAAGGGCAAAACTAACAGTAATTGAACTTCCTGGGACAGGAAGAGATACAGAGATGACCCTGGTTCAAACACTCCATGAAATTATTCAAGAAAGCGTCCCTTATCTCATCATTGATGTGAACATTCAAACACAAGAGATTCAGAGAACCTTGTGAGACCCCAAATGAGAAGACAAAATCCTAGAGACACAGCAATTCGCCTAAACAAAGTAGGAATAAAATTTTAAAAACACTAAATGCGGCAACAGAAAACGGTCAGATTACTTACCAGGGAAGATGAATTAGAATAGTAGTAGATTTGTCTACAAAACACTGCAGACAGGCAAAAATTGGATTTCAATCTTCAAAATTGTCAAAGATAAACACCTTTAACCAAGAAAAACTTACCCATCTAAGCTTCATTAGTAGAGAAATAGAATTAAAATATTTCCCAGACATTAGATCCGCAACTTCTTTTTTTTTTTTTTTTTTGAGTTGGAGTCTCACTCTGTCACTCAGACTGGAGTGCAGTGGTCGCTCCCGGCCACTGCAGCCTCAACCTGCTGGGCTCTGGCGATCCTTCAGCCTCAGCCTTCCGAGTAGCTGGAATTATAAGCATGCACTACCATGCCTGACTGATTTTTCTGATTTATTGTAGAGATGAGGTCTCACCAAGTTGCCCAGGAGGGTCTCAAACTCACGGTCTCAGGCAATCCACTCACCTAGGCCTCCCAAAGTGCGTAATTACAGGCTGAGCCACCGAACCTAGCTCATAACTTCTACAATGCCTCTATGGCAGTTCCAAAGAGACTCATAAAAAAATATTAAAAACAGAAAAAAGTGAAAAAGAACCAGATATTTTTTAACAAGAGTGCAGGAAAAAGATTGTAAGCACACACGGATCACCCAAAAATCAAATGAAAAACAAGATACAAACAGGAAAGACAACAAATCTATAAGAACCTTAACAGGAATAAACTCTCACAATTCAGTAATTAGCCTGAATGTGAATGGACTAAATGCACCACTGAAAAGACATATAAAGGAAAAATGGATAAAATATTATGAGTCAACAATATATTGTCTCCAAGAGACTCATTTTACCACAAAGTACATTCACAGACTCAAAGTAAGAGGAAGGGAAGCACAATTTCAGGTGACCAGAAAAAAATGAAAGCAGGAATTGTGATAATTAAATCAGTCAAAATACACTTTGAACAATCAAAATTTTTAAAAAAGATACAGAAGGTCACTATATAATGACAAAATGCTCAATCCATCAATAAGACATAACCATACAAAACATACATGTACCCACATATGAGCACCAACTATCATAAAGCAGATTTTAGACAATCTTAAAATTGATATTGACTTCAAAACTATCATAGCTGGTTACTTTAAACCTCATTCACAACTGTAGACAGATAATTAAGACATAATTTCAGTAAGTAAATAAGGTTCCTCAATGTGACTTTTGAACAAATGGACATATTTGATACCTACAGAGCACCCCAACCCACAACCACAGATTATATGTTCTACCCATCAAGACATAGATCATGCTTTGAGATCGATCACTAACTAGTCCTTAAATCAAGGATAAGCAAATTTATTAAGATTGACATTTTGCTTTGCATTTTCTCATACCACAGTGGAATAAATATAAATATCAACAAAAACAAATTTCCCACCAAACCCACAAAGACGTGAAAACTAAACAATATGATGCTAAGCAACTCTTGTATCAACATGGAAGTCAAAGCAGTGTTTAAAAGATACCTGGAAGAAATGCAAATAAAGAAAAATATTACCATATCTCTGGGATGCCATGAAAGCTGTAGAAAGAGGGGAATTTATATCAATACAAACAAACAAGAAGAAAACTGAATTATCACAAGCTTACAGCCTAATATGTCCCCTAAGGAAATTGGAAAAGCAAGACCATCAAAATCCTAACTCCAGCAGAAGAATCCACATCACCAAAATAAAAGCCCTAATCTGGGACATAGAAGACAAAAAGAAAATACAAAAAAATCAATGAAAAAAAACTGATTAATTGAAATGATAAAGAAGATGGTTGATTCCCTAGATATAATGACCAAGAAAAAAACATAAAAAGCCCAAATAAACTAAATAAGAAACATAAAAGATGAAGTCATAACTGACCCTGAAGAAATAAAAGATTATTAGAGACTACTATGTACATGAGTATGAAAAAAAAATGAAAGGAAACAGAGGTCTTTCTTATATTACACTACCTGCCCAGTTTGAAACAAGAAGAAATTGAGAACCTAAATAGACCAATAACAATCCAGAAAATTGACTATGTCATAGGAAAACTACCTACGAAAAATGCCCTGGATCAGATTGCTTTCCAGTAGAATTCTACAAAATATGCAAAAGGGTACTGATAACAAACTTACTGAAAGTTTCTCAGGTGATTAAGAAAGATGAAACTCTCCCCAAATCATTTTATGAAGCTAATATCACATTGATACTCAAGACAGGTAAAGTTCCAACAAAGAAATAGCTCTACAGGTCAATATCCTCGATGAACATAGATGCTAAAATTCTCAACAAGATCCTAGCAAACGGGAATCAACAACACATATTAAAGATTATCCACCACTACGATTGGGCTTCATTTTTGTGATGCAAGAATGGTTCAACATTCATAAGACCATAAACATACTTAAATACATCAATAGACATAAAAACAAAAGCCACAAGATTATATCATTAGATGCAGAAAAATATTTTGATAAAATTAAGGCACACATTCTTGATAAAAACCCTCGAACATCTAGGCATAGATGGAACATACCTCAAAGTATTAAGAGCCATCTATGAGAAATCAACAGTCAGTATACTGCTATACAGACAGAAATTGGAACCATTTATCCTGAAAACTGGAACAAGACAAGAATGCCCACTCTCACCATTCCTGTTCAACATAATTTTGGAAGTTTTATCTAAAACAATCAGAGAAGAAAAGGCGATTAGTGGTATCCAGATAGGAAAAGAGGAAATCAACCTATCCCTCTTTGCAAATTTCATGATTCTATACCCCAAGAGAGTCTGTAAAAAAAACAAAAACAAACAAACAAAAAAACCTTCCTTATACTAATAAAGGACTTTGGCAAAGTCTCAGGGTATAAAATATATGTGCAATAGACAATCGCATTTCTATACATGAATAATAAAAAAAAAAACAGAATCCCAAATAAAAAGCACAATGTCATTCACAATAGCCACAAAGAAATGAAATAACTTGGCATATTCATATCAAGGGATGTGAAAAAACTTTACAATGAAAAGTATAAAACACTGCTCAAGGAAATCCAAGATGACACAAATAAGTGGAAAATATTCCATGATCATGGATTGGGAGAATCCACATTATTAAGATGTCCATTCTACCTAAGGAAATCTACAGATTTCATGCAAAACCCATCCAATTACCAGCAAGATTCTTCTGAGACATAGAAACAACAATTCAGGAATTTACATGTAAATATAAATGACCAAGAATAGCCAAAACATTTCTCAGAAAAAAGCAGGAGGTATCCCACTCCCATACTTTAAATTTTAAAATAAAGCTTCAATAATCAAACATCCTGGTATTGATACAAGAAGAGTCATACAGACCAGTGGAATAGAAGTGAGATTTCATAAGCAAAACTTCAATTACTCAGCCAAAGCATCTTTGAAAAAACTTCCACTACCAACTACTGGGGAGAGGAGACCCTCTTCTGTAAATTGTTCTTGGAAAACTGTCTGACCACAAGCAAAAGACTGAAACAGTACTCCTACCTATCCCCATACACAAAAATCAACCCTACATTGATCAGAGATCTAAACGTAAAACCTCAAACTCTCAGAACCTCAGAAAATACAGGAGACATTCTTATGATAATTGGAAATAGCAACCAACTCCTTATCAAAACCCCAAGTGCCCATGCCATAAAAGATAGATAGACAAGTTTGACTTTATCAAATTACCAATTTCTACAAAGCCAAAGAAACCATCAAAACATCAGGGAGACACCACACAGACTGCAAAAAATATTTGCCAACTATATACTTGAGAAATAACTAACATCAAATATCTACAAGGAACTCAAACTTGCTGAAAAGAAAAAAAAACAGCCTCACTATAAAGTGGGCTAAAGATATGAATGGACAGTTCTCAAAGAAGGCATATGGGCAGCTAACAGATAAATTAAAAAATGTCAGCCTCATTAGTATTCAAAGAAATGCAACTTAAAGCTAAACCGAGATATGACCCAACTCCAGTCAGAATGACCATCATCAAAAACTCAAAAAATAACAGATGCTGGAGAGGATGTGGCTAAAAGGGAACACTTCTACACTGTTGGAAGGAGTGTAAACTAGTACAACCTCTGCAAAAAACAGTGTGGCAATTCCTATAACTTCTAAATATTGAGCTTCCATATGACCCCGAAATCCTCCTACTGAGAATATTCCCAGAAGATCTCAAAACACTGTATAAAAAATATAATAACACACATATGTTTATTGCAGGGTTGTTCACAATAGCAAGATCATGGAACCAACTGTGCTGCCTATTAAAAGGGGACTAGAAAAAACTGTGATACATACACAAAAAGGAATATTATGCAGCCACAAGGAAGACAAACATCATGAACTTCGCAGAACCTGGATGGATTTAGAGTCTATAGAATTGAGTAATCTTTCACAAAAACAAAGAACAAAATATCACATGTTCTCACTCATAAGTTGACCTTAGACAACTATCATAATATTATAAGAAAAGGAATGACAGTATTGGGATTCTGTGTAATAGTGCGGGGATGGAGAGGTGAGATTGGCTGCAGTGAGCAACTCTGTGGGGAAGGGGGGGCACACCTCATCAACGAGAGTACCTGTACAATGAATAATTGTATACCTAACCCTGAATTGTGTCCCACGATTATAAAATAAAAAATTTAGAGGTGAAAAAATGTCTAACTTCCTCCTCTTATATATAGAAAACCTTTAATTGCAAATCCACACTATTCATCTTTGCCTGCCTTCATTTTTTCCTTACTTTCTTATTTCTGCTATTTTTTGAAAAAATGTAGACCTTGTGGTATAAGTGCAATTTTAATACTTTTATATTGTGTAGCAAAGAAGTTTGCTCATTAATGTTCTTTTACTGTTTCATATTTCCCAGTTTTCTCATATGATATATTAGTGTATTTATTAATTGCATACTCTTTGTCAAGATGTGTGTTTGTAAAATAATTGTGGCTTAATCTAGAACATTGTTCAAAATTGTCTTAATTTTATTCTCATCTATTTATAAATTAAAATATTACTTGTGATCCAGTTTATACATCATGTCTGATTAGAAATAATAAGCCTAATGCAATGCTCCAAGGAAATAATGAATGTAAACTCGGTTGGACTCAGTGGCTTAGACTGCAACTCCAGCAATTTGGGGCCTGAGGTCAGTGGATGGCGTAAGCCCACACATTCGACACCAGCCCAGGTAACTTGGAAAGACCTCATCTCTACAATAAATCAAAAATTAGTCGAGAGTATTAGTGAGTGCCTGCAGTTCTCACTAACTGAAAGACTGAGGCAGAAGGATAACCAGCGCCCAGCAGTTCAATGCTGGGGTAGCCATGAGCATACCACTGCATTCCAGCCTGGACAATAGAATATAACTCCAAATCAAGAAGAAAACAAAGTAAACTCATAGTGCAGGGAGCCAACTCTGAAACTGGACAGGGCTCCAGAACCCTGTCATCAGGTCCCAAGCTCCAAAGACTGGTAACAATTGAGAAGGGACCAAAAATTCCTGGGAGAGAAACTGAGTAGACTCTCTAATACCTGGGAAGAGAAGATTATCGGGGTGTCCTTTTCAGAAGAGAAGATCTGCACCTTGAGATCAGCTACTGAACTCTGTGTTGCATTGGGGCTGCTCTTAGCCACCTAAGAGAACATTGCCCCAGAGCAAAAGCTCTGATGGGTGACAGATGAAGAATTTCAGATGAACTCTTCACCCCAAGCTAGCTGTTGGATGATAGATGGAGACAGCAAAACTGACTGAGAAGGAGACTCTGGGTTTTATTGGTTTGTTTGTGTCATTACCTCGTTTGGTTGCTTTGTTTGTTGTTTGTTTTTCTCTTTTATTTCTTTCAAGTTTTTAACTTCGTTTTGTCCCTATATTTTGTTTATTTTCATGTCTTTTCTCTGTTTTTCTTTCTTCTTTTCTGTTTACCTCTTTTCCATTTTTCTCTCCTTCTGTCTCTCTTTCACCTTTTATAACCTATCTTGGACTCCAGGAGTATTCACTGTAAGGTCATTTAGTGCAGAGATGGAGAATGAGTCACAGCAGAACCATTCACCAGATTGTAAATATTGTGACCAGCCAATAGGTGCTTAACATTGAGACACCCATCCCCTAGAAAGTTCTCAAAATTGTAAGGAGACAGCATAATACCCCACCCCCAATCATACTTCATAATTGAACTAACTCAGAGCACAAACTCAGGGAAAGTCAAAAGGTGGAGAAAGTATCAGAAGTGACTTTTTCTACATTTTCTCACTGAGCAATGAAATTAAAAAGAAAGATTAGAAAACAGCTGCAAATAATGAAAAATCAATGAATAACTGATGATAACAATCAGAGTCCTAGCAAAGAATCAGTGCTAAAAAGAATAGCTACTGTTACACAAACAATAGCTATCTCTGAGACAGGAACTTGCAGAGAAAGTCTAGACAAAAGACAGGGCAGCGGGTTCAAGACCCGCCTGGGCAGCGAAACCTCATCTCTACAATAAATCAAAAAATCAGCCGGGTGTGGTAGCACACGCCGGTAATTCCGGCTACTCAGAAGGCTGAGGCAGTAGGAACGCCGGAGTCCAGCAGGTCGAGGCTGCGGTGACCAGGAGCAGCCACTGCACTCCAGTCTGTGCGACAGAGTGAGACTCCAACTCAAAAAAAAAAAACAACAAAAAAAACAGGGCAGGTTCTTCAGTAACATGTAGCAAGTAACAATGTAGCAAACTTCCAGCATGTAGGCCTCTCAGATGGATACACTGACATTGATAATCAAACTTCCTGGGAGCCTCTCAAGCTTGAGCTTAAGTACTTACTGCTTTGATAGAAAAACAATCAATCAACTCACCATTAGAACACTACCTCCTGCCAATTGGTCCTCAGTGCTGACCAATCAGAACAGTCAGTGCTATCCGTTCATCTCACTAGTGCTAGCCAAACCACTCAGTCTCAGGACTACATAGTACCAGGTTTCATCTCCAAATTGGCAACCCCCTTCGGTACCCTCTCACTGTGGGAGCTTTCCTGTCCTCTCTATATATTCTGTTTTCTCACTTTCCAGCTGTCTGTGCGCCCTCATTCTTCGTGAGCATGGGAGAAGTACCCTAACCTGAAGATCTGCAGAAAATTTTTGGAACTGAAGAGCAGTGAATCTCAGTGGCTGACTTGCCAGCAAATGGAGACAGATGAAACTAGAGATTTGCTGGAAGAAGGCAAGACTATGAAACTGAGACAGTTCTGGAGGCTACAACACTCTTGGGGCTTGGCTAGCCAGCCCACTAAATCAGCAAAACTCTCAGGGCCTGGCTTGCCAGCACATTCGAGCCAACAATTCTCGGGCTAGACTTGCCATCCCTTGAGCTGACCCTTTCTGGGGCTTGACTGGCCAATTCATTGAGGTGATAATCTCAAAGTCCAGGCTGACCTGAAAAACCTATAACATCTCTGAGAAAGACAGTAACCAGAAAGTACATTTTGAGATCTCAGAATTATTAGATAGAATGGGAAAAAAAAGAGATACAAAGATCAAAAATAAACAAAATTGCAACAGAGCTGGATAAAATCAAGAATGTGTACTTAACAATAAAACAAATGGTTAACTCCAGTCGATAAATAAATGACAGTCTGATGAACTTAGGAAGCAGAATTGATCAATCAGAAGAATCTCAGAGCTGGAATGCCAAAATAAGAAATTAACTCAATTTATTAACATTAGAAAAAACAAACTTAAAAAAGAAGGAATAAAGTCTCCAAGATAAGATTAATTTTAACAAGTATCTAAACATACATCTGAACAGAATACCTGAAATAGAAGGACAAACAGAAAATGCCCTGGAGCAATCATTCCATGAAGTCATTCAGGAAAACATCCCTCATCTGGTCAGAGAGATGATGCTACAAGATAAGAGATTCCGAGAATCCCTGCAAAACATCTTTTGAGAAGACCAACTCCTAGACACATTGTAATTCACCTACACAAAATAGGTATAAAAAATTCCAAGGGAAGTAATGGAAAATTTTCTGAATACATACTAGGGAAGAAAAATCAGAAATGCTGCAAACTAATCTGCATAAACACTACAGAACAGAAGAAATTGGGTCCCCCAAATTTAGCATTTTCAAAGATAAAAACCTTCAAGCAAGAATTTTCTACCCAGTCTAGCTAAGCTTCATCAGAGACAGAGAATTGGTTTCCTTCCCAGAAATCTAATCAATAAGAAAATATGTTGCCTCAAGAGCAGCTTTACAGGAGACACTTAAAACGTTACTGAGCACAGAACAAATATAAACAAAAGAGAGACCATATACTCCAAAAAAAATCACAGAGAAACACAGAAAAGTAAAACACACAGCATTATCACAAAACTGAAAAGACACATATATGAACACAAAAGCAAAATGAAAACAAAACTGCCGTATAGAAACAGTATTATAGGGACAAATTCTCACATTTCAATGATCAGCCTGATTGTGAATGTACTCAATTCATCACTGAAAAGACAGAGAATAAAATTCTGGCATAATAATCAGTACCCAGTAATTTGCTGATTTCAGAAAAGTCTTCTCACTGCAAAGGATGTTCACAATCTCAAAGTTAGAGGATGGAAAACAAATTTTCTGGCAAAAGGATCACAAAATAAGGAATCAGTTGCAATCTTAATATCAGTCTAAACAACATTTGAGCTATTATTGTTTTTAAAAAAAGGTAAAGTACATCACATGTAATAAAACTTTCAATCAGCAAGAAATATCCATCCTAAACGTGTAGGCACCCAACACAGGAACATCAGCATTTATACAGCAGCTAATAAGTAAACTAAAAAAAGATATTGACTCTACCACTACCATATCTGGAGACTTCAATACCCACTAGCAACCCTAGATTGATCATTAAGGAAAAATACAATAAAGATACCTGGAACATCAACTTGATGCTTGAATGAACTTCATAGATTCCTAGGGAACCCTCCAACCCAAAACCAAAGTATATAGATTCTACTCATCAAGACAGGGAATGTACTCCATGATTGACCACAACTTTGGCCACCAATCAAGCATAAATTAATTTCCCAACATTTAAATACAACAATGCACCTTCTCATTCCAAGGCAGAATAAAAATAAATAGAAACAACAACAAGATTCTCCCAAATCCACAGTCAAGGACACTAAAATTCATAATGCCAAACAACTCCAGGGTGTCTACAGAAATCCAAATAGAAATTAAAAGATTTCTGATAACAAATGAAAACAGAGACACATCTTTGCAAAACCTCTATATTTCCTTGAAAGCGTTGTTAATAGGGGAATTTAAACTCTACAAGCACACATCTAGAAAATAGAAAGAGAACAAGTTAACAGCCTAAAAATTGCCTAAGTGAGCCATAAATAGAAGACTACTAAAACACTAACTTTGGAAGAAGAATTCAAATCACCAAAATAAAAGCCTAGATATGGAATATAGAAAAAAAAATACCATAGAAAAAATAAAAACATATGAAAATCTGGTTATTTAAAATAATAGACAATACTGTTGAACTCCTAGCCAGAATGACCAAGAGAAATAGAAGTAAAAATGAACACAGTCAAAAATGCAAAATATAATGTTAAGCACACCCCCAAAACAAACAAATTTTTATCAGAGATTACAATGCACAAATGTATGAAAACAGCATGACTCAAATGAAATGAAGGACTTTCTGACATCACACTTTCTCTCAAGGTTGAAACAAGAAGAAATTGAGAATCCAAATAGCCCTATAAAAACCCAGGATATTGACTCTGTCATAAGAAAACTAACTACAAAGAAAAGTCCTGAATCACATGGATTCCATCATAATTCTTCAATACATACAAGAAGGAGCTAATACCAATCCTATTGAAAACGCATCCAGTAATCAAAAAACACAGAATGCTCCCCAAATCATTTTATGGTCCAAGCATCATACGGATACTCAAACAGGGTGGAGATACAGAGAAGAAAAAAATACTGCAGTTCAATATCCCCAAAGAACATAGACGCAAAATACACACCATGTTTCTGGCATATTGGATCCAACAAAACATTTCAAAAAACATCAACCATATTCAAGTAGGCTTCATCCCCAGGATGCAGAGCTGGTTTAACATCCACAAGACCATAAATGTAATTAAATGCAAAAACAAAAGTAAAACAAGAGACACATGATCATATCACTGTATGCAGTAAAAGCTTTCAATGAAATCCAGCATCACTTTTTCTTATAAATGCCCTTGAATTTCTGGGCATAGAGGGAACATAAAATAGATAAACCCATAGGCAGCATATTGCTAAGTGGACAGAAATTGGAACAATTTCCCCTGAAAAGCAAAGCACAGCTCCTCACTCTCATCCCTCCTGTTAAACCTTATGTTAGAAATCTTAGCTAGACCAATGAGGAAATCAGGGTTATTAAAATAGGAAAGGAAGTCAGATTATCCCTTTTTTCTTTCTTTCTTTTTTATTTATTTATTTTTGAGTTGGAGTCTCACTCTGTCGCCCAGACTGGAGTGCAGTGGCCGCTCCCAGCCACCGCAGCCTCGACCTGCTGGGCTCCAGCGATCCTTCCGCCTCAGCCTTCCGAGTAGCCGGGATTACATGCATGCGCTACCATGCACGGCTAATATTTTGATTTATTGTAGAGATGAGGTCTCCCTGCCCAGGTGGGTCTCGAGCCCGCGGGTTCAGGCAATCCACTCACCTCAGCCTCCCAAAGGCGCGGGATTACAGGCTGAGCCACCGGGCCCGGCTTCCCTTTTTTCTAATGACATTATCTTATTATTTAAAAATACAAGAGATTCTATCAAAACAAATACTATTACACTGATAAAAGATTTTGGTAAAGTCTCACGGTACAAAAAAACGTGCTAAAGGCAATAACAGTCTTGTACACTAACCACAAACAAGCAGAGACTTAAATTAAAAGCCCAATCCCATCCACAACATTCAGAAATAAAATCAAATACCTCATCATACTATCTAACCAGAGAAATGAAAGATCTTTAAAATAAAAATTGTGAAGCACCTCTCAAATAAATCAAGTGTGACTCAAAGAAATGAAAAATATGCCATGCTCATACATCAGAATAATCAATTTTGTCAAGATGTAATTCCTAGCAAAGGCAATCTATAGATTGATCATTATAACCATTAATTACCAACATCGTTCTTTTCTAACTTGGAAGCAAAAATTCAGAAATCCAAACTAAAACATAAATGACCACGAATAGACAAACCAATCCTTGCAAAAAGGAACAAAGAGGATGGTACCACAATTCTGAACTTTAAACTACATTATAATGCCTCAATAATCAAAGCAATCTATTCCTGGTACAAAAACATAAAGAAGAACAGAATAGAGATTCTGGCAGCAACACCTCAATTTTCCAACCAACTCTTCTTCCACAAATGTTCCAACACTAATCAGTGAATGGTCCTGGGAAAATTGACTGACCTTGTGCAGAAAAATGAAACAGAACTTCTACCTGTCAGCATACATTAATTTCAATTCTAAATGGATCAAAGACCTAAATATAGAAGCTCAAACGTTAGGAATCTTAGAAAACACAAAAGACATCTTTACCCTAATTGAAATAGGCAATAATCTCCTGAACAAAAGTCTACACCATAAAAGATGAGAATGACAAACTGGAAAGCTTCTTCAAAGCAAAATAAATATCAAGAGAGAGGGGGCACAGCCCACAGACATGGAAGAAATATTTGCCAATTTTGTATCTGACTAGGTCAAAAATTCAGGATGTATAAGGAACAAAACCATGCCTACAGGATAAAAACAAAAAGCCCCATTAAAAATTGGGAAAATACATGAATAGACACTTCTGAAAAGATGGCATACCACCTGCCAACAGACACATGAAAAAATGCTCATCCTCAACATAACCAGAGAATTGCAAATCAATACTACATTAAGATAAATTTTTCAGGTAAGGATGACCATAATTAATAAAATATAAAACAACATGCCGTGCTCGTTTGCTCAGCCTGTAATCCCGCGCCTTTGGGAGGCTGACGTGAGTGGATTCCCTGAGCCCGCGAGTTCAAGACCCGCCCAGGCAGCGAGACCTCATCTCTTCAATAAATCAAAAAATGAGCCGGGAGTGGTAAGGCATGCCTGTAATCCTGGCTACTCGGAAGGCTGAGGTGGAAGGATGGCCGGAGCCCAGCAGGCGAGGCTGCCGTGTCCGGCAGAGGCCACTGCACTCCAGTCTAGGCGACCGAGTGAGACTCCAACTTAAAAAAACCAAAAAACAAAACATATGCCGATCAGGATGCTAAGAAAAGGGAACACAGGTGATGTGAATGCAAATTAATTCAATCTTTATGAAGAACAGCATAGTGATTACAAAATGAACTAGAAATTGACTTTCAATATGACCCATCAATTCACCTTCTGGTCATATACCTGGAATAACTTAAATCACTTTACAGAAACGATACTTTCACATGCATGTTTATTGCAGCACTAATTACAATAACAAAATCATGGAATCAATTGTGCTGCCCATGAAAACTGGGCTGAATTTTTTAAAATGTGGTACACGTACACAGTTTTATATTACATAGCCATTAAGAAGAACAAAATTGTGGACTTTTCAGCAAATTGGATATATTGAGAGTATATAACACTCAGTGATTTAGCACAGAAATAAAGACCTGAGTACCACACGTTCTCGCCCACAAGTGGACCCTGAAAATTTATCAAAATACCATAAGAAATGAATTTCTACTAGCTGAAAAATGCCAGAGTGGGAAGGGGGGAGCACACAACATCAATTAGGTTACCTCATCTCAAACCAGGTGAAATGAGGACCAAAGGGAGGAGCAAACATGACTTTCACAATGACCATTTGTGTGCCTAATTCTGAATTATACCCAATATTTTTTTTTTTTTTTTGGTCTGTTAAGTTTCATTATTGTGAAGATGTGGAGTACAATTTGGGGTTAGGTATTCAAACGTTGATTATGCAGGTATCCTTGTTGATGAGGTATGCCCCTCCATCCCCTAGCAGTTTCCCTCAACTGCCAATGCCACCTCTCCTCTTTTCACAGTTTTCTACCACTGCCTATCCCTTTCTTATTGTATTACACTAATTGTTCAAGGTTCGCTTATGAGTGAAAACTTATGGTACTCTCTTCTTTGTTTCTGTGATAGATAACTGAGTATGATTGACTCTAAGTCCATCCAAGTAGCTGCGAAGTCCAGTTGTTTGTCCTTTTTAAAGCATGAATAATATTCCATTGTGTATATATACCGCATATTAAAAATCCAGTCCAGCTCTATTGGACAACATTGTTGGTTCCGTTTTTGCTATTGTGAGTAGAGCTGCAGCAAACACACCTGTGCAGTTATCTTTTTAGTAGAATGATTTGAGTTCCTTCGTGTATATTCCCAAAAGGCCTTCCTGCGTTCTTTCCTTTCCTAAGGATCATTTTGGATATTGCTGGGTCATATGGAAGGTCAATTTCTAGTTCTTTCAGAAATGGCCACACTGTCTTCCAAAGATGTTGCAATAGTTTGCGTTCCCATCAGCAGTGTAGAGGTGACCTTTTCTCTCCACATCCTCGCCAGCATCTCTTATTGTTTGTTTAATGATGGGCATTCTTATTGGGGTTACATGATATCTCAATGTGGTTTTGATCTGGACTTCACTGATGGTGAGTGAGCCTGATCTGGACTTCACTGATGGTGAGTGAGCCTGAGTACTTGTTCAATGTGTCTGTTGGCAGCCTGTATATCTTCTTTTGAGAAGTGTATATTCATGTCTTCTGCCCACTTTTTAAAGTGGCTCTTTTTTCCTTTAGGTGCATTTGAGTTCCTTGTAAATCCTAGATGTTAGGCCTTTGTCAGATATACAGTTGGCAAATATTTTTTCCCATTCTGTGGGCTGTCTCTCTCTTCTCTTGATGGTTTCTTTAGCTGTACAAAAGCTTGTTAATTTGATGAGTTTCCACTTGTCTACCTTATTTCATAAGGTATGGGCAGTTAGGGCTCTGAAGAGGTATTGGTTGCCAGTTCCAATTTCCATTATGGTGTCCCCTATGTTTTCCAAGCTTCTTATAGTTTGAGGTTTTACGTTTAGGTTTTGATCTACTTAGAGTTAATTTTTGTGTATGGTGATAGGTAGAATCCCTGCTTCAATCTTCTGCATGGGGTCAGCCAGTTTTCCCAGCACCATTTAATAAATATGTTCTCCAATCCCCAGTGGCTATTGTTGGCGGCATTGTCAGAGATGAGTTGGATGAGGAATTAAAGTTTTGATTCTGGATTCTCTATCCTGTACTATTAGTCTATGTGGCTGCTCTTGTACCAATACCATGCTGTTTTGATTACTGTAGTGAAGGTTGTACTTATAGTGAAGGTTGAAGTTTGAAATTGTAGCACCTCCTGCTTTGTTTATTTTGCTAAGGACCATTGGTTTTTTTTGCTGTTGTTTTTTTTTGTTTTTAATTTGTGGTCATTTATGTTTCCATTTCCAGGTCTGAGAAGAATGATGTTGGCAACTTAATAGGTACTGCGTTGAATCTGTAGATTGTTTCTGGTAGGATGGACATCTTAACAATGTTGATTTTTTCCTACCCATGAGAATGGAATATTTTTTCCATTTGTTTGTGTCTTTTTGCATTTCTTTGAGCAGTGTTGTGAAATTCTCAATGTAAGGGTCTTTCACTTCTCTATTTAGGGAGATGCCAAAGTATATCTTTTTTTTTTTTTTCCATAGCTATTGTGAATGGATTTGGCTTTTTATTTGGTTCTCTGCCTGCTTGTTTTTGGTGTTTATGAATGCAACTGTCTTTTCTACATTTATTTTGTACCCTGACACTTTTCCAAAATCCTTTATCAGCTGGGCTCGGTTGCTCAGCCTGTAATCTTTTTTTTATTAAATCAATATTTTTTATTATGGCTTTGTGGGGTACAGTTAAGGGTTAGATATACAATTACATTTCATTCAGGCATCCTGTTGATAAGAGGTGTTTCCCCTTCCCCAGACAGATATTTGCTACTGTTAATCCCACCCCCCCATAGTTTCCCAGTACCGTCAGTCATTTTCTTATAGTATTACATTGGATGTTCAAGGTCCATTATATGAGTGAGAACATGTGATACTCGGATCTTTGTTTCTGTGAGTGGTCACTCAGTATTATAGACTCAAGTTCCATCCAGGTTGCTGAGAAATTCATGATTTTCTTTTTTTTTATGGCTGCATAGTATTCCATCGTGTATATGTACCACATTTTTTTAATCCAGTCCTCTTTTGATGGGCAGCATGGTTATTTCCAGGTTCTTGCTATTGTGAACAACGAGGCTTAACATCCTGGATCTAAAAGGAAGTAAAACTTGCTGAAAAGAAAAAAAAACAAACAAACAACCCCAACCCCATTATCAAATGGGCAAAAGATATGAACACATACTTCACAAAAGAGGACATCCGAGCAGCCAACAAGCACATGAAGAAATGTTCAACTTCACCAATCATCAGGGAGATGCAAATCAAAATCACACTGAGATACCACCTAACTCCAGTCAGAATGGCAATTATCAACAACTCAAAAAATAACAGCTGCTGGGAGGGTGTGGAGAAAAGGGAACATTTCTACACTGTTGGTGGGAGTGTAAACTAGTGCAACCTCTGTGGAAAGCAATGTGGCGATTCCTAAAAACTCTAAATATCAACCTCCCATATGACTCTGAATTCCCCCTACTGGGAATATTCCCTGAATAACTCAAATCACTCTATAAAAAAGATTCCTGCACACGTATGTTTATCCCATCATTCTTTTTTTTTTTTTTGAGTTGGAGTCTCACTCTGTCACCCAGACTGGAGTGCAGTGGCCACTCACGGGCACCGCAGCCTCGAACTGATGGGCTCTGGCGATCCTTCTGCCTCAGACTTCCAAGTAGCCAGAATTACAGGCATGTGCTACCACGCCCGGCTGATTTTTGATTTATTGTAGAGATGAGGTCTCGCTGCCCAGGCGGGTCTCGAACCCGCAGGCTCAGGCAATCCACTCACCTCAGCCTCCCAAAGGCGCGGGATTACAGGCTGAGCCACCCAGCCCAGCTTATCCCATCATTCTTAATTGCCTAGAATCCTTTCAATCGTATTGGTCTCAGCTCCTCTTGTAACTCTGTAGAATTCTGCTGGAAAGTCATCCAGTCCAGGGGTATTTTTTGTAGGTAGTTTTCCTGGGTTGTCTTTAGTCTATCTACTCTCTCGGTGTCTTTTTGTTTCATCTGTAGGAGATGACGTGATGTCAGAAAATCCTCCATTTCATTTAAATTATCAGATTTGTTTCTTTATAGTTGTACATAGTAATCTCTGATAATCTTTGTATTTCCTTGGAGTCAATTTAGATTTGATCTTTCAAAGAATTCTTTCAAAGAACCAATTTTTTGGTTTTGTTGTTTTTTTCTATGATATTTTTATCTTCCCTGTCAGGTATCTGGGCTCACATTTTGGTGATTTGAATTCTTCTGCTAAATCTTGGATTTTCTTGGTCTTCTCTTTCCAGCTCTCTTAGGTGATTGGTTAGGCTCTCCACTTGTGATCTCTCCGTTTTTTTGATGTGTGCTACTAGAGACATAAATTTTCCTCTTAGAACCAATATCTTTTAAGTGAAAAAGGTACGCTAAAACTTAGTAGAAGGAGAAAAATAACAGATCACAGAATTAGAAATGAACACAATAAAGACTAGATCAACAATAAAAAATCAATAAAATTTCAAATGTATCTTAAATATAAAGAAATTGACACATTCAGGGTAGACAAAGAAAATAAAGAATAGGGTCTTCAGGTGTCTTTTTGTGTAGAAAGTTTGGTTTTTCTCTTGGTATATTCTCAGAATGGGAATTATTGGATCATGTGGACAGTCTATTTCTAGTTCTTTTAGAAATCACCACACTGTTTCCATAGAGATTTAATTAGTTGCAAACCCACAATCAATATAGAAATGTTCTCTTTTCTCCTCATACTCACCATCTTTTGTTGGTTTTTTAAATTAAAGATAATGATAGCACAGACTGTAGTTAGGTGGTATCTCAATGTGGCATTGATTTGCATTTCTATGGTGATTAGTGGCGTTGAGTGTTTTTTCAAGTGTGTTTGCTACTAATAAGTTCCTTTTAAGAATTTTGTATTCATGCATTTTCCTCACTTTATAATGGTCATTTTTTCCTATTTGCACATCTGAGTTTCTAGTAAATCCCGAATGTTAGGGCTTTGTCAAATATACAGTTTGCAAAATATACTTGCACATGCGTGTTTATTACAGCACTATTCTCAACATCAAAAATATGGGACCAAACGTGCTGATCATTGAAAGTGAACTGGATTAAAAAAAGTTGTAATATTGAAATATTATGCAGGCATAAATAAAGGCAAAATTATAAGCTCACAGGAACTTGGTTGGATCTAGAGTCTATCATATTCAGTTATCTAACAGATAAATAATTGAGTGCCACATGTTCTCATTCATAAGTGTGTCTTGAAAATCTATTAGAATAGTATGAGAGATAAATTATCAGTTGAAAATTGTCAGTTTGTGCAAGAAAATCACAAGCTATTATATCTTCACTGATAAATTCTACCAAACATTTAAAGAAGAAATAACACCATTTTCTAAATGCTTCAAAAAGTTGAAAAAAAGATTAATTACACAATTATAATTTTGAGGACAGCATTTACTTGATATAAATGCCAGGTCAGGAGGTAACATTAATGACATATTAATAAAAATACAGGCAAATATCACTGATGGCCACAGATATAATAGCAACCCTTCTGTCTTCAATGTGTCTTTTATTGCTTATATGAGGCTTGTAGATGTTGCATATTAACCCCTGCATGCATTTGCTTCCATGAAGGTGTATGTCCTCATGCAGAGTTGTCACTTTGGTGTTTCTGAAAGGAGACAGGGACTGGAACCACCTGCTTCACTATCGCACCAAGATTACTATCAAGCAAACCATTATGTTCATACTCAGTAAGTTAATTCAGAATCTCTAGCCCAAGAGGCAATGTACTCTGGAATAAACAGAGTTTATAAAATTTCATGCTCATTAATTTTAATATCCATACACTGTATATTATCTTGTAAAGAAAAAAATAAAACAACAAAATCTAACACTCTCACAAAAAAACTGTATGTATATGCTTCTGGTGGCTTTGCTTATAGCCACTGCCAAGTAGAAGCAGCCATGTATCCCATCTAAGGGAATTAATAAACTGCGAATAATTTTTAGTAATAAATGGAAGATAAAACCAACACACACAAGAGAATGGATGACTGTCACATGCATCATCCTGGAAAAAAAAGAGGCCTCTAAAAGCATTGTGATGCATGATTTCACCTATGCAACATGGAATCCAAATAGATAAATTCTTGAAAGGTATTGAAGTTGGTCAGTGTTTTCAAGGACCTGTGGTAGAGAAATAAATTTGACTAGATATGAGAATACAAAATTTATTTTAGATTACAGTTGTTTTATATTTTCACATTTCATATTGTCATATATATTGGAATAGTGATAAATTAATGCTTTGTTCAACCTCAAAAATTTACATTAAAATAATAGAAAAAAATGTATACATGTTTAAAATACATAAAAATGGTTTTGCTCATGGATGATGAATGTTTTCATAGACAAATGGGACCTTATTAAACTGACAAGCTTCTGCAAAGCCAAAGAAACCATCAAGAGAGCAGGAAGACAGCCTACAGACTGGGAAAAAGTCTTTGCCAACTCTAGGTCTGACAAAGGCTTAACATCCTGGATCTACAAGGAACTGAAACGTACTGAAAAGAAGAAAACAAACAACTCCATTATAAAATGGGCAAAAGATATGAACAGACACTTCACAAAAGAAGACATTCGAGAAGCCAACAAACACATGAAGAAATGCTCAACCTCACTAATCATCAGGGAGATGCAAAG